>NW_028301602.1:26666666-26969696 GCF_987345545.1 Pholcus phalangioides
ATTTCAAAATGTCCCGTAAAATACGGGTCATGCGGTATCCATATACCGCAAGAGGTAAAAGTAATATACAAATTTCTGACTCACAAGAGGCAAGAATACCGAATACCTAGCCTGCGGACTGTAAAGGTTGTGCACCTCTGGCTTATATACTCTAAATGTTAATAAATTCACTTTGTAATCCTTGTTAATGAGAAATTTTATCATATCAAAAATCAGTATTAAATTGGATAATTGCTGTGGTAGAAAAACCAAAGTTAATCGAATAATTTGCTTAGTTAATGAATCTGTATTATCCTGATTGTCATCATAAATGAGGTTTAAATATTAGGTTACCATTGTTTGACCTCCAGAAATTTGAGGTATGTGAGTTAAATTTCAAATTATGTTGGGATGAAAAATAATAATAATCGTAACTGTTTAATTGTTTATTGTATTAAAGTGTCATCATATGTTTGAGTAGTTCCTTTGTGTTTCTCCAGTACCGATGCACTGGCATCATCAGAAGATGTTTTTGGTAAACTTTAGAAACGTATGCACAGAGTATATAGATATTTTGCTTCTATGATCGCGTGACGAAGGCTTTGGGTAAGGGCAAAAATGTAGATGTTGTTTACCTTAATTTCCAGAAGGCATTCAATCGGGTCCAACATGGTAAACTCTTGAAGCGTTTACACGAGATTAGGATAGGGGGCAACACTTGCTGAATTGGATAGGATCGTGGTTAAGAGATAGATCGCAACGAGTTATGGTAAACGGGGAATTCTCTGGCTAGACAGGCGTCACAAGTGGAGTTCCTCAAGAAAGTGTCCTTGTCCTTATCGATAAACTCGATCACGGTATCGATGGGATTGCTAGCGAATTCGCAGATGACGTGAAGCTAATGCGGATAATCGGGAATCAAAACGATTAGGAGTTGCTCCAGACCAACTTAAACAGGATTGGAGCATGGGCAAATGAATGGAGCATGACGTTTAGCGTTGACAAGTGTATGGTCGCTCATTTTGGTTCGAACAACCCACGGTTCTCTTACAAGTTGAAAGGCGTCACTATCCCGGATGCAACTAGGGTCACCGATTTGGGAATTCTCATTTATGAGCGGCTTAGGTTTTCTGAACATTGTTCAACGGTGGTCAAAAAATGGAATAGAATCGGTTTCATTTCAAAAAGGTCTCTTTGCGTTCTCCTAACTTCATTCTTCCGCTTTTCCGAGACTTAGTTCGTCCTGGACAGGAGTATGCTGTAATGTTTTGAAGACCATACCTACGAAGGGACATAGACTTGGTTGAAGAAATGCAGAGAAAAGGAAGAGAGACTTCATTTTTTGAATATGTTTACATTGGATGAACGCAGGTGTCGGGGAGATATGATCGAAGTGTTCAAAATTTTCAACGGGATTTATAGGATGGACCATTAATTATTAGTACATCGTTAATCGACTGCTTTTACAAGGAGACACCAGTATCGATTGGTGAGAGACAATGCGAGGTTATGGTGTCGCAGGGAATTTTTCTCTGATAGTATTGTTAATAAATGGAATAGTTATTCCACGGGGATAGTAAATTCTAACACAATTGACGCATTTAAAAAGAAATAGGGTAAACATGTTGGAGTAAATCGAGAAGCTATCCATACTTAGAATAAGACAACCATAAGTATTTTTTATGGGCGTTGTATATTTTATCGTGTATATATGTTGTTTGTAATTGCATTTTCTATTCTGTTGCTGTATTTTTTAAATATATGACATCCATATTTGCATGGGCATCTTTTTCTCAGCCCCTTCGTTGGGTATTTTGCCTATTGTGGCGTTGTTTTTCTATTTGTATTTATTAATTGACACAATAAAAATTTGTGGAAAAATGCTAATTTTCGGTGCATTGTTACAAAGTTTCCAGATCTGAAAACATCTGTTCATGATATTTCGTATAATATTTTAATTATACAGGGTGGGCATGTATATTCCACTTTTAGTGTATTTTCAAAAGCCAGGCGGGCAACGGCTCCCCCTGCTTCCCCCCCCCTCCAAATGACGGGCCTGCCCTCTCAACGTGGTTTGCGACACCATGCTCCAATGTAATTTTTGTTCCTCTTGATGTCTACTAACAACCCTCTGAGTTTGTCGGTCCATTAACAGGACACCCTGTACATATCGTTACAACCGAGGCCATGATAACGCAGTTTGTATTTTATTTTCTGGTTTTCAGACTGAAAGGTGTAGCAATCGGGATCACGTCTATGAGTATATTTTCAGAGCAAAATTTATCGCTGATTTTTCCCCTTTCCGAGATCCCCTTCCCCTCCCCATCATGAAACATTTTACGGTAATATTTTATTAATGAATAATAAAAACCGTCATTTTTCATTTTTTTGATTTATTTACTCATCTCTCATCAAAATTACTCAAATAAATGGATTATCGCTCAGGACATTTGTTGAAACTGAAATAAGCAGTAAAATGTTTTAGTTAAAAAATTTTAAATTAGTTAGTTTTAGTGGTTGGAATTTTTTAACGAAGTGATGTCTTTCGAAATTATTTCGCTTTGTTTTATTGAATTGATGCAGATTAAAATCGGCGTGGTTTTTTTTCAATGTAGAAATGTACTGTAATTATTGTTCATAAAAATAAAATCAGCTGAAATTTATCGTTCGATAGGATTATATTCATTTAATTGACTAATGAGATTAACTGCCCGTTATTTTTGTTATCTTTCGGTATTTTTGTTTTGAAATATAATTATTTCGAAAACGTTTTTTACTCCTGTGACGAATAAGAATTATGCAAATCAAAGGTATTAGTTTTTATTAAATATTTCTTATAATTAGTTGAATTTTCGTGAAAAACTAAAAATATTTTGTAATATTTCTTGTGCGCTGAGCATGTACTATATACAGGGTGTCCTGTAAGTGCTAACGCGGCCTTTATCTCATCAACTGTCCGTTCTAGAGGTATGATTCCTGATTAAGTTGAGAAATGGTCAGAAGGCGTTCAAAAATTACCCTGCAATAGTTTTTGAAGTGAAAATACAGTGTGTCACTTGTATCTTCTCTTCTCCGGTCCACAGAAAAAAAAACCCATGTTTCCAAGTGCAATATTCGCTAGGATATTTTTAATCGAAAATTGGAGAAAAAATATGAATGAACTGCAAAAACTAACGGACAACGCTGCTTTCCTTAATTTATGCTATCCTTTCCCAACTTTTCTCTGATTTTTGAATTCGAATGTCTCAACGAATATTGCACTTAGGAACTTGGAACTGTTTTTTGTTGGCCTCAGAAGAGACAGGACACCAACTTCCTCATTGGAAGTTAGAAGACGTGGGCCGTATAAGTATTTGGATTTTTGTGACACCCTGTGTTTTCACTCTCAAAACTGGTGCAGGGTAATTTCTGAACGCCTTTTGAGCATTTTTTAAACTGGGATCATGCTTCTACGACGGATGGTTGATGAGGTAAAGGCCAAATCAACACTTACAGGACACCCTGTCTCACGCATAAGATCTGACGAAGAAATATATCAGAGCGTGTAGGGAATATAAATAACGTTATTAGTAATTATGACTATCATAAGGAAAATAAAATGAACGAACATGTAATGTTTTGCATGTGTTTTCACTGCAGTATTGTTCACATTGCAAAAATGCGTACATTACGTGGTATACGGATGTTTATTACTCTATATTTCATTCATGTCATGTTTGTAAAGTTGTCAATAATCCAACACAGTGGTCTTTGCAATTTATCGGGAAAAAATGATAATTTAATCTTTTTATACGACTGCAAACTGTCATATGGCAATACAGTGTAACGCAATAGTACATTTAATAAAAATTATAAAAACTTTCATATCGAAAGTACTTTTGCTTTTTTTTTCGAACCATCCTGAGAAAACTACGCATTAAATAAATAGCTATGTAATAATTCAAAGTAATTGCAGTTAAACCAGCAAAACTTTTTTCAAAACATTTCTTCAAAATTTGAATTAAAGTTCTTTTTTTTCAAATATTTTACCGAATTTATATAAATTAATAATCATCAATAAAATTACTTATTTAATTACTGTCAGCACAATATACTTTGGATGTACTATATCTAACACGAAATTACACCAATATTTCACATATTATATACTATAAAACATTTTCTCTTTTCATTCTGAAAATTCAAATTCATAACGATAATTATTGAATCACGAGTTTCACAATTCTATTATCGAGTCAACTATGAAACTTATCACTCTTTCCGAATAAAGGAACTTCTGAAATTACAAATAAAGCAGTTTTCACGTATAATTGATTCAGAAAAAGTTTTTCAAATGATGAAATATATTTATAGATTATTTCATTTACTTCTCATCCATTAATTAAATCAACCTGTGATATTTCTGTCAAAAAATTAGATAATTTAAAATTAAAAAAAATAGTAATCAGGTAATGACAGGAAAATAATCAATTATCGAATAAAAGTTTGATGTAACCGAAGATTCAAATTAACTTCTTCCAGATCCGCGTTGTGACTGGATATTTTACAGATTATATAATTCAATTCTCACCCTCTAATTAAATCAACCTGTGATATTTCTATCAAAAATTGCATCAGTAGTCTAAAATTAAAAATAATAATAATAAAGTGACGGCAGAAAGAAATATAATCAATCATTGAGTATAACTTGAATGAATATGAAGATTCAAACTAACCTCTTCCAGATCCTCGTTGACAGCGACACTCATGTCTTCGGCTGTTCCAGATGCAATAGCAACACTTTGAACATCATGAAAACTGAAGGAAAGTTTTTTTCATATACACGTTATCCATAACCAAGGTTGTAGTTCATTCTAACGGACGCAAATCGAAGAAAATCAACTCAAAAGACGCGTTTTATATTAGAAAAAATACCTAAAAGCAAAGTATATATAAAAAATAAATATCATCAACAATCTTGAAGACAACCTCTTCTACACAATTTTCAAGCAGTGGTTCTCTTCTCGCACGAGACCAAGATGAAACTCCAATTAAAGGTTTACATCATATCTTAAACAGAAGAGAAATAAATAAATAAATATTCAGTTTTCGTGTTTATTCTTTCGTTGCCACAGTTAATGGTTAGGTGGCCATAACAATTCCGCAAGGTAGTCAATCTCGGGTAATTCTGGACGCGCGTGCCGAAAACATCCTTTCCGCTCTGAATAGACGCATGCATCTGATTGCTCAGATGGTCGAAGTATAACCAACAACCTTGTGTGGTGTTTCGAGCTCGTGATAAACATGAGGAGCTATTGTATCGCCATCTTCCGGGACATTGGAGAGTCTCCTTTCTCATCAGGGCCGGGAAGTCGATTTCAATGTTTGTTTGAAGGAACGTATAGTTATAAAAATAAAAATTAATGTAAATTTACACTGTATTCACACGGTGTTCATGGAAATGCCAAAAAAAATTCACAATGAACGAATGTGTTTCATGAATTGGTGGATGAAGTAATTTTAAAATAACTTCTAAAAAATATTTAAGAATTCGTGAAAGAAATAATTTCAGAATTAATGAGAAACAAGGAATAAGGTGAGAATTAATGGAAACAATTTACAGAATCAATGGAAAAAGTTCAGAATTACCAATTGAGATAGTTTCAGAATTATGAAAATAAATAATTTCTGTTTATGGAAAAATAACTTCGGAATTATCAAAAGGAATAGATTCGGAATTATCAAAAGGAATAGATTCGGAATTATCAAAAGGAATAGATTCGGAATTATCAAAAGGAATAGATTCGGAATTATCAAAAGGAATAGATTCGGAATTATCAAAAGAAATAATTTCGGAATTATCAAAAGAAATAATTTCAGAATTATCAAAAGACAATTTCAGAATTATAAAAATAAATAATTTAAGAATTAAAAAAATGAATAATTTAAGAATTATCAGAAGAAATAATTTCAGAATTATAAAACTAAATGATTTCAGAATTATTAAAGGAAATAAACTCAACATTATAGAAAGAAATAATTTCACAATTATTAAAGGAAATAAACTCAACATTATAGAAAGAAATAATTTCACAATTATCAAAATACATAATTTCAGAATTATGAAAATAAATAATTTCAGAATTATGAAAATAAATAATTTAAGATTTATAAAACTAAGTAATTTCAGAACTATCAAAAACCATAATTTCAGAATATTTTATAATTCTGAAATTATTTTTTTGATAATTTTGAAATTATTTCTTTCGATAATTTTGAAAGTATTTTCTTTGATAATAATTATCAAAAGACATATCTGAAATTATCGAAAGAAATAATTTTAAAAGAAAAAATATAAAAAGAAATAATTTCAGAATTATAAAAAAATAATTTCAGAATAATAAAAAGAAATAATTTCAGAATTATAAAAAGAAATAACTTCAGAATTATAAAAAGAAATAATTTCAGAATTATAAAAAGAAATAATTTCAGAATAATAAAAAGAAATAATTTCAGAATTATAAAAAGAAATAATTTCAGAATTATAAAAAGAAATAATTTCAGAATTATAAAAAGACAGAATTTCAGAATTATAAAATGACAGAATGAAAAAATAATGTGTGAGAAAAGTAAAATTCTCTCTCTCTCAGAAAATATATCACCCCCGGTTGTCTCGGAGCCCTGGACTTCATTGTCTTAGCACACCCGTTAAGATGCCACTGTGTGAATCTAGATCATAGTTTCCCTACCTTTTTTTGTTCCATCGCTCCCTTCTTCAGAAATGTTTTTCTCCCATCGCCCCAAACGCATTCTAACCCATAGGATCCTATGTTATACCTGTATCCCTGGAACATTCCATCGCCTCCAAGGAGGTGTTTACGCCCACGTTGGGAATCACTGATCTAGATTCTACAGTATGACTTGCTATCCCTCGGGATTCATAGAAATTTTTCGTTTCGGCCCGCTATGTCTGGAATGTTTAAGAGACCCCTAACCATGAAGTGTTTATCGTTTCTTTTGCAATATAGCCCATGATGCAGTGAAGCAAACAAAACAAATCTGTGTATATCGGGTTTTCATTATAATAAATATTATACAAAACATAATGTAAAAATACTGTAAAATACAAAAAACGGAGAATAATACATTATCTTCTGAATAACATGTTATTTTCTTCGAATTTCCAAACATACATCATAATTTTTTTTTGGAAAAAATTAAAAGAAAATATTTTCTGTTCTTGAAGTAAATACGTAAATGAAAACAGAGTGAAACCTCGCTACAACGATACTCGATACAATGATAAATTCCTCTGCAGCGATATTTTTTTCAGTTCTTATTTGGAATTGCTCATAGTCCAATGTTATACTTCTCTCGATACAACGATATATCCTTCCCTACGATAAATACCTCTATAACGATATTATTAGGAGTTTTCTGAAAAACCGCGACACAACGATACATTTTTTAATATTTTGTTCAAATTCGTTTTGAATTTTATTTTCTTCGTCACTTATTTTCGTCCTTCTGAAAGCGTCTAATAACATAGAAAGTTATCGATTTCCACCACTTTCTGTGCAGGACATGAAAGTGCGATACAGTAAACAGCTTCACAGGGGCAATGCATGCAACCGAATTTCCATTAATAAACCAATCAATTATAATTTTTCGTGGCGGATACATATTTATATTCATAAATGCACATTTTCTGGTGGCACTGATAATGCCGATTTGAAAAGATAGTAACAGCAGCATAAATTTGATGGCACGTGAAGATGATGCAGCTTCTCGAAATAACGATAATCCTTCTACAACGATAATCACTCTACAATTATATTTTTACTTGGTCCACAGAGTATCGTTGTAAGAGATTTTCACTGTATTCTTATTATATTCATGTCAAACTTGAAATTGAGTTTTGAAATAAATTTATGTTGTAATAATGAGAACGCAAAAAAATACACAAATTTTCCATAGTATTCCCTATCAACTATTGATTATTATGATCACAACAACATATTATTATACAGGTAAAACAGTAATACATATAATAGACAGTCAAAACGTCATACAAATTTGTTCACCGAGAAAGAGTTGTCCGAATGGAACGAAATTTTATATATATGTGAGTGTACAACGTTGATATATGTAAGTGATTACACAATTAAAGCAAAAGAACCGTTTGTTACAGGAAAAACTACTAATGAATGGAGGTTCTATGACTCTGTTGGGCCACCTCTAGCGTGAATACACGATGCGATATGGGTGGGCATTGAGGCATACAGGTCCAGTATGGTGTCCTGCGTCATCTGATTCCACAGTTGCTGTAATCGTGCCTCTAGTTCAATTAAATTCCTCTAGGCTGCTCAACTTGCCGTCCCAAGTTCTCGAATGGTGACAAATCTGGGCATCACATGCCAAAAAAAGGTGTTAATGTGGCGGAGGTATTCCTGTGACACCCTTGCTGTGTGCGGTCAAGCATTGCCCTGTTGAAAAATGGCTTCGTTCCGTTGGCTTCTTGCGGGCGATCCGTCCGGGCACCTTGGCGGGGGTTTCCGGCAGGGCCGTCGTTTCAACTTTTTCCAAGGGGGGCAAAGCACATGTACTCAATGTGTATATATATATATACAAGTTTTAGTGTATTTTCAAAAGCCGGGGAGGGGGCAACGGCTCCCCATGCCCTTCCTATATGACGGGCCGGGTTTCCGGGGACTTTGGGGGTGTGACTACCGTGAGTCGGAGGCGATGGGAGCCTCGGCGGGGTTGGGTCCTGTGGCTTACGGGCCAAGGATGCCTGCCGGGCCCGGACATCAAGAGAGTCTTACCAGCATGGCCCTGCCGCTAGGTAATCTGCTTCAGAGCTGGGCCATGTTTCGTGTTAGTGCTTGTGGTCCTTTGCGTGGGTCGAAGGTCGTTCCGTGGTCTTGGTGGCTGGTGGGGCTTTTTCTTTTTTCTAGCATAGCCCAGCCGCAAGGTAGCCTGCTTATATCCCACAAGGGACAGAGCGGGGGCCATGTTTGGTGTTTGCATTCGATTGTGGTCCAATTCCGTCGACCTCGATACCAATGACGCAGTTGCTGTGCGTGTTTGTGGAGTGATGTAACTGTCTTCTCGGATATTGGTTTGCCGAGGGCGTCCTGAGCTTGGCCGCCGTGCATGCGACCTCTCCCTCTCTCATCCACTACTTCACCAAACACCAACTCTGGCCATATCACGATAATAAAATTCACCGCCATTAATGAGATGGGCTGGAAAAGAAAGCGCTGTCTAGTAGTGGTCGCCTCAAGTTCGTTAGGGAAAATATCTCATCTATATCCTCCCTCGGGTTCGAACCCTGGACCGTGACAGCAACCTTCACGATGGTAGACGAGCATCTTACCACCACGCCACTCGGGCAAAAGTACCACTGAATTGTGAATGAGAATTAATCTCTCATCCACTGGTCCCAACACCTCAAAGCCAGATCGGCCTAAGTGGCGAGCTACTCACCGAGCTGACCATCCTGCTTCCATCATCCCGATAATTCTTCCCCTCTTGAACTCTGACAGCTGATCATGTTGTCTTCGATGGTGGCGTAACGGTATTCCTAATGAAAAATCACCCTTCTGCAACAGATTTAGTAGGGGCAAAATTCTTCTGCGTACCTCTTTTATACGCCAAGGAGAACGAAGTTCGAAGCCCTCTGGTGGCATACACATTGCGCAATCCCGCCGTGCATCTAATTATTTGGGTATCTGCCAGACACGTATCTTTGTGCCAAGTTCCGTTACGATCCAATAATTACTTTTTGGTGCTCAAATTTTCATGGCAATGACTGTATACATTAAATAGATTTTTCTCGAACTAAAAATAACATTTTTTTCCAATAGGATTCAGAAACGCTTCAGACGACGAATGTCTAGACTGGTTGCATCATCTCAGACACGTCATTAATTACGTTACTTTCATCAGGGTTGGTTTCTCATTATTGTATTAGTATCCATAAGGCAACTTGAGATGATAAATGTTGAGAAGAAACCAAATTATTTACACACACATGCCTTTTTCTAAAATAATATAATATTTTATTTTTCCTCTAAAATTTATTTCCACCATAAATAATTTTTATCGACATTTCATGTCAAGTATTTCATGCACCGAATACATTTTTTTTTGTGTGTCATAGTAATGCAAATGAATTTATCTTGCACATTTCGACATGATCTACCCTCTTTATATGTTCTGCGCCACTAATAAATATGCGATGTAGGAAAACCGCATGA
The DNA here is from genome assembly GCF_987345545.1 of Pholcus phalangioides. Classification (NCBI taxonomy): domain Eukaryota; kingdom Metazoa; phylum Arthropoda; class Arachnida; order Araneae; family Pholcidae; genus Pholcus; species Pholcus phalangioides. The sequence continues at coordinate 26,676,887 of NW_028301602.1, forward strand.
AATTAGCAGTTGAGATTGCATTGGAATGAATACGATTAGCATTTTTGATGAAGGACAAATTTCTGTGGTGGGTGTTGATCAGTTGCATGTTATTCTGAAACGGGTCGAGAAACATGTACTACGTGACCCACTACATACTCATACGAATACCATTGCCTTAGGCTATTGATGCTCGAAACAGCGAGATCCGGTGCTGATTAATGCTCAAATGACGAAACATGTACATTTTAAGCTGTGGGTATGTAGATTTTGCGTGGCGGAGAGAATGCTTAATTTATTATTGATTTCAAGTGGAATTTATTGACTTATTTATGAATTATAACACATAAAATGAAACTGCTTTGGGGATATAAACATTTAAGTATCATATATATTCAAAGCATTTTTTTCACTAATATTTATGGTATATATGTAAAACTCTCATAAAATTTCCTACTTGTTCAACACATCAAATAAATTATAGCACTGATGAGATGAAATGAATACAATGCGAATTTTTGCTATACAGTCGAAACCCGCTATCACGAACTTCAAGACTGAAGAAATCACTTCGTTATAGAAAAAATTCTATATAAAAGAATTTTCGACATTGCGAATTTTAACATTCGTTAAAAAAAATTCGTTGTAGCGGAATTTTATTCTAAGGAAAAAAATTACTTCCTCACGTTCTAGACAATGAAAAAAAAAAAAGAATCAGGTTAGATTTCAAAAATAAATCAATCAGGCGCAATTGATTTTTACTTATTCAACATATTTTAGGCAAATAATCCGTATATTTTATTTAATTTATTTTGTGCAAGTATCGTATATAGAAGCATAAGAAATCACAAATTCCTCTAAAGTATGCGCGCAATGTTTTCGAGCGAATGCAGACAATAGGATTATTGATGGTTTTTATTCAAGTTTTGTAATAGATCTTTTATCATACTTTTATATCGCAATCCCGGTTTTTGTCTGATTTTTCAAAAATATTGAAAGGGTAGATGGAGATATGTCGTATTTTAATGCCTCATTGTTTTTATTTACACCAGCATTTACTTCAGAAATGATCTTAAGTTTTTCTTTAATGGAAAACTGTTTCTTTCGAAGCCATTCATTTTGAAACAGAAGAAATGTGAAATATTTGTAATGCGTGACATTGGTTCACCACCAATTTGATTCCTATTTCATGCATCGTATTGGTAAAAATTACTTCCCGCACCCTCATGATCCATAGAAGAATGATTTTACGGGATCGTTTTTTTGGAACGTTCTGTACTCTTTTTGTTCATTTTCAGAAACTTGTTTTTGAATTCGTTGTAAAGGATTTTTCATTTCGTAATATCGGAATTCGCAATATATTGTTCCTATGTAAACTTATTTGAGGATTGGAAAAGTTTTCGTTGCAACGAGATTTTTCACTATAAAGATATGCCTGAAAACGGGATTCGGCTGTAGTATAGTTGCTATATTTTTCATTATAATTATTCAAATAAAAACTGTTAGTTTCTTTTATCGAGTTATCGACACTTATTTCACAAATAAACTAAGAGGTATTTTTCTCAAATTGCAATAACGCAATAGAATTATCGCATTTATGAAACAATAAACACAGTGGTACCTTGAGATGTACGAGTTTAATTCCTTCTTCAATCTTTCTCGTACCATGCAAAACTCGTTTAGAAGCAAACTTTTATTTTCATTTGGTATATGAAGATCCTTCAATCCATTTTACGTCCTCACAATATACAGGTTGACTGGGCTAAAAATATCTTGAAGTAAGGGCTCAGTGAGAGTACCACCCATCATTAGTTATGAATTTTAGTTTTATCAAAGGGGCAGCTCCTCAAGTGTGTTTATTTACCTGTTTCTGAAGTGTTCAATGCCAGTTTCTTATTTTCTGTCATTTGATATTATATATTAGTGCCTTCAGTTCTTTTAATTTGACATCATACATACGTGTTATGCGCCATAATTTTTCTCGTATAGCATGAGACACGTGTCTTCGCTCATTTGAAAAATATTGGACTTGGGGGACCCTTATTCTCAAAATAATCAAATAACAGAAAATAATCAAAATGCCAGGTTGTGGGAAATTCCGTTATCATCCACCTACTTTCAGCAAGTAACTGAAGTTTTTGCTTACTGTATCGCTGATATCTTTCTGAATTTCCACGACATTCTCAACTGGAATTTTTATATAAGTTGTATATATCTGGCAACCAAATTGTTTATCGGTTTCCTGTACATGCGTAATTAGAAAAGTGTAATTTCAAGTGTTGTGTATGCATGCCCGAAATTACAGAATGAAATTTCGAAATTGAAAAAACAATTTGGTGCCATAGCTCATCTGCTAAAACTGTCAGGTTGCCATAATAAAGTGGCCACTCAGCGTATAATTTTTACAGTATATAATATGCATAACGCAAGTAGCTTTGTTGCACAAGTTGAATGCAGTTCACACAGTACAGTTCGAAAATCACCGTTGGCTTCAATTATTTCAAATAGGTCGAGCTTTTTTATATCATGAGCTTTTCCTCATAGGTTAGTAAGTCGAATGCTTCGACGCTTGCCAGTCGAAGAAGCTTAAACAGATATATTTGTTTTTGCTTTTGAAATGAATCACTCACAAGTTAAAGTACTTCTGTATAGTAATTTCACTATATAATTATTTATTTAACAAAAGTTGACATGTATTTACTATCAGGTTTGATCAAAAAGGTCAATGCATTTTTGTGAAAAAATAGAATTGAAAGGAGAATCAGAGTTCACTGAAACAAAAAATTTAGCCAATCAGGAATCAATTTCAACATACCGATAAATGCGATATATAAATCGGTTATTATACATAATAACCGTTTATTACACAGATTTACCAATCGTCACTTTGAGTTTGATAAATGTACCACTTCTGCTGGTGATTGTACAGGGTGCTCTGTTAATGAACCGACAAACTCAGAGGGTTGTTAGTAAACATCAAAAGGAACAAAAATTGCATTGGAACATGGTGTCGCAAACCACGTTGAGAGGGTGAAAATCGCGAAAAACGCATGCAGGTTTCGACATCACGCTGGGCTGGAACGACAAAAAGCACAATAATAACTACAAAAAGATTTATTTGATTAATTATTACAAGAATTGCTGGAAGTGGCAGCCGCTGACGTCATTGCACAGTTTACAACGACGTAAAAACGATTCCCGGAAGCGCTCGAAGATACAAGGTATGCTTTTGAAGTCTGCCGCAGCGACGAAAATCTGCGCTATGAGATCATCCGGTGTGTCCACAGGCCTCGCATAAACGATTGATTCAAGGTGACCCAATAGGAAAAAGTCACACGGATTGAGGTCCGGTGAACATGGAGGCCATGTCAATGGGTCCCGTGCGTCCAATCCACCTCCTTGGGTATGCAAAATCGAAGTGATTACGCACCTCGCGGGAAAAATGTGCTGGGACACCATCATGAATGAACCACATGCCTCGCTGCACTGCTGCTGGCACACTTTGCAGCAATTCCGGGAGGACGTGTTGCACAAAAACAAAGTACGTTGCTCCATTCAGGCGTTCGGGCAGCAAGTACGAATCCAAGAGATAATCACGGAGCATTCCTGCCCACACGTTGACACTAAACCTCTGTTGAGATTTTACGATACACTGGCATGGGGATTATCCATCGCCCACACGTTTGCATTATGTGTGTTAACAATACCTTCTCATGATCAACTGACATTCACCTTTCGTCTCCTCTGGACTGCGTGCGTTTTTCGAGATTTTCACCCTCTCAACGTGATTTGCGATATCATGTTCCACTGCAATTTTTGTTCCTCTTGAGTCTGTCGTCCCATTAACAGAACACCCTGTATACATACTACCCAAGCGTACCTGGTTAATTTGATAAATATTTGAAATTTATCACTGTTACCAGTTAGTATGCATATAAAATTAATGTAACTGGTAAATTTCATATCCTTATATCGAGGTTTGATAGTAGAATTCGTCAAATAGGTGTTTGTTATATTGGGGTGTGATAGAAAGCACACATAAACTTGTAAAAAATCATCAAATCAAAGAATTTGTTAAATGGGAGTTCATTATATCGGAGTAAGATTGTAAAATTTACCAAATGAGAGATCATTATTATAGTAAATAGGAGTTACTTCGGAGATTTTCGCAAAAATTCGTTAAGTCAGAGTTCATTGTATCCGGTTCAGACTTGTGGCGCATTATTACGGTCATCTAAATCTTATCACGGCAGTGGGACCGATTTATCATATTTAACCACGAAATGGCGATAATGTATAATAACCGAAAAGAATGATAAATTTTAGTGTGGTTTATCAGGTTTATGCCAACGACGCTTGGGCTTAATCTCAGTAAAAGTGATAATTTTTGTATCATTTATCAAATTTACCAATGATGCTTGGGTACTATGCAGTCATTTTACACCATAGTAGGAATCGCTTCCTAAACTATGCATGATTGCAGGTAAAAGCGATAAATTTAGGGAGATTTATCAGACTTACCAAAATGCTTGGTAAGTATGCATAATAGCTTCCTCTTCATAATTAGATCATGATCCACCGCTCTGTCTCAATGAAGATATTTTAGCAGGCATGCATATAACAGCCAATTATAATATATAATAATCGGATGTATAACATTTACCGTAACATGCATTTTAGACACAACCATTATATTAGCTTTTCCAGCAACAACAACAAAAAAACCCTTTACTCGCGTATTTTCTTAATTTTTACGGATATGCATGTAGTTTTACATCAAGATACAAGGGACGAGAGAAAAAGAGAGATTTCTTTTGTGACGAGGGCACAAATCTCAAAAGTATGCGGACGAGAAGATTAATAGATTAAGAGACGACGGGCAAAGTACAAAAATGTAGATCCAAGAGTCGTAAATAATGAAGGGCTAAAGCTTTCAACTTTTCCCTACCAGAGTGTCTCTGTGCGTTCGTGGAAAACGTTAAATTCCGTCTTTTTCTTCCCTTGGGGGGCAAAATGTTGTTTCTTCTTGTCCTTCAAAGAATTTATGGTTCTCTTAAATTTCCCCCTCGCTTTACTTTTTTCCCCTTTTGTTGATTTTTTTTTTCTCTTTTCATTTCGGAATTTTCTCTCTGGCCATTATTAAAATTCCTGAAGTTCCTCCTTCACCGGCTTCATTCGTGCGCGATCACGTTATTCCATCTTGTTGTCGCGACCGTTTTACGGTATAGCAAACATTGAATCAATTCAATGGAAAATCGCGTGGTTAACCAATAACTTATGAAATTGCCCTATAATTTTTTTTATATTTTTCTTCTTTTTTTACAGATTTCGCTTTCCGTGTTATAATCGTGAATATTATATCTATTATTATTTTATGATTTCAGTAGAACCTCGTTTATCCGAACATCAATTTTCCGAACAACTCAGTCAACTGAACACCTTTTCAACTTAACTCATTTTCAGTTTTCTATAGTCGATGATGCTTAACAGTTGGTAACTTGGAACTTTTCTTGGAACTTGAAACCTCTTTTCTCCCAACTCGATAGCTTCGCTCTATTGTACAATAATCCACTTCGAAGCTATTATACATACCGTACCTGTGAGCTGTAGATGTAAGTAGGGGTGGATCTGCGTACAGATTATGTAGTTATAAACGATTAACAAGCAAACAAACCTGTGAATGGGAAGAGATTTAACTGTCATCTCTTTTTTTTTCGTCTCTGACGAATGAAAATCATCGTACATTTAATTTATTCCTTTGTGTCATTGAATTAGTTTCGAAATCGACTTTCCGAACTTTTCACTTTTCCGAACACACGATTTGTTCGGATAATCGAGGTTCTACTGTACTTCTGTTCATTTCGGGAAAACCGTTTTACCCGCTTTCAATGCTGTTTTTTCTCAGATTCCTCCCCCCCCCCCCGTCTCTTTAATTCGAATATTTCAGTGAATATCGCACTTACAAACGTGGATTTGTTTTTTTCTTAGCATCAGTAGGGACAGGGCAACAACTTTGTAATTGGGTTTCGGGGCACACGGGGACTGTATGAGAAGTTAATAATTTTTTTATATTTTAATAACTATAAAAAATCCCTTGAAATAAGGATGACATATCTGAGTACTACACGTTATTTGTATACTTTTTCTAGTTGGAAGTATGCCTCTAAGATCAACGGTTCGTCAGTATAATGTCATACGCCTTGTACCTGTGCAACAGGGTGTATGATATCACACCCTATGCATACAGGGTGCGTAGCAGACAGGGACATAGAGACATTTTACTGGTGAACCGTTGATCCTAGAGATATACTTTCCAGTTAGAAAAAGTTTCCAAAGAACGTGTAATACTCAGATAGGGTATTCATATTGCAAGGGATTGTATATATTTATTAAAATTAAAAGAATTAACTTTTTATACAATCTCAATCTAACCAGAAAGTTGTTTCCCCTGCCTTTCCTAATGACAATAATAAAAATGCCACATTTCATTATTCGCTGAGATATTCGAATTCGGAAAACGGAGGAAAGTTGGGGCGAAAAACAGGTCTAAATGCGGAAACACCGTTTTAACGCCGTTTTTTTCCCAAATTTTCTCCGTTTTTCGAATTAGGATATATCAGTAAATATTGCATTTAAAGACGTGAATTTTTGTTTCATCACGAGAGACAGGGGCAACAACTTTCTAATTGGTTTTTTGGGCACACAAAGTCATTATATTTATTTTGATAACTGTACAACCCCTTGAAACATAAATGGCATACCTGAGTACTATACGTTATTTGGAAATTTTTTCTTATTGGAAGTATATGTCTAGGATCAACGGTTCGCACCCTGTTTATACGTATTAAAATTAAAAATATATACACTGAAGAGCCAAAAAAACTGGTACACCTGTCTAATATCGTGTAGGGCCCCCGCGAGCCCGCAGAAGTGCCGCAACACAACGTGGCATCGACTCGACTAATGTCTGAAGTAGTGCTGGAAGTAATTGGCACCATGAATCCTGCAGGGCTGTCCATAAATCCGTAGGAGTAAGAGGGGGTGGAGATCTCTTCTGAACAGCACGTTGCAAGGCATCCCAGATATGTTCAATAATGTTCATGTCTGGGGATTTAGGTGGCCAGCGGAAGTGTCTAAAGTCAGAAGAGTGTTCCTGGAGCCACTTTGTAGCAATTCTGGACGTGTGGGGTGTCGCATTGTCCTGCTGAAATTGTCCAAGTCCGTCGGAATGCACAATGGACATGAATGGGTGCAGGTGATCAAGATGCTTACGTACCTGTCACTTGTCAGAGTCGTATCTAGACGTTTCAGGGGTCCCATATCACGCCAACTGCACACTCCCCATACCATCACAGAGCCTCCACCAGCTTGAACAGTCCCCTGTTGACATATAGGGTCCATGAATTCATGAGTTTGTCTCCATACCCGTACACGTCCATCAGCTCGAAGCAATTGGAACCGAGACTCGTCAGACCAGGCAACGTGTTTCCAGTCCTCAACAGTCCAATGTCGGGCCCAGGCGAGGCGTAAAGCTTTGTGTCGTGCAGTCATCAAGGGTACACGAGTGGGCCTTCGGCTCCGAAAGCCCATATCGATGATGTTTTGTTGAATGGTTCGCACGCTGACACTTGTTGATGGCCCAGCATTGAAATCTGCAGCAATTTGCGGAAGGGTTGCACGTCCGGCACGTTTAATGATTCTCGTCAGTCGTCGTTGGTCCCGTTCTTGCATGATCTTTTTCTGCCCGCAGCGATGTCGTAGATTTAATTTTTTACCGGATTCCCGATATTCACGGTACACTGGTGAAATGGTCGTACGTGAAAATCCAAATTTCATCGCTACCTCGGAGATGCTATGTCCCATCTCTTGTGCGCCGTCTATTACACCACGTTCAAACTCACTTAAATCTCGATAACCTGCCATTGTAGCAGTAGTAACCGATCTAACAACTATGCCAGACACTTGTTGTGTTATATAGGCGTTGCCGACCGCAGCGCCATACTCTGATTGGTTCCATATCTCTTTATTTGCATACGCATGCCTGTACCAGTTTTTTTGGCTCTTCAGTTTATATATTATTTATATAAAAGCTGTATATTCTCTCTCTCAAGTATATGTTGAAATCCCGATTCTAAAAATGTACAGGGTAGACGAGAAGTCCTAGACACATTTTAAGTGTTAACAACAAATCAACTAATTGACATAAAAATGTGCAGTTTGCACTAAAATACCTATCATGTTGCCTAGAATTTTTCTTTTCTAGTATATTTTAAAAAAAAGTTAAAATTTCACTCGCAGGTGGTGCTGTAAAACGAAAAACTTGACATGAAATATAAATATACAATGCAAACACTGCTGCATAATAATTAATGTTATGTTTAATTAATGTTTATGGAACAATTTGCGTTTCATGAAACTACTATATTTCAACACTATAAAAGGGCTCTCATATGGAAATATGAACTAGTTTCATCAACTAGTTCATATTTCTAGTTCTAGTTCTACTCATCAACTAGTTTCAACTAGTTCTTGTTGATGAAACTAGGTTACAACTTCATTGAGAACCTCGGATATGTCGACACATTTTCCGTTTATGTGGCGTTTTGGAAAGAAATTCCTAGAATTAGCACTAAAAAAAATAAATTTTAAGTTAATTATTAAGTAGGAGACCAGAAGGTGTTGTTTCGCTCTTCCCTTGTTCACAATTATGTATTTCCGTACTTAATGTCTTAATCAGTCCGTAGTATTCGTCGTGATCAATGTACGTGTGGAACCACTTTTGCAACGGCCTTTCCTATAGTGAAGGTAAATCTATGACGAAAAAACCCTTTCCTTCAGCTCTTGATCAGTTTCTTACAGTTGACCAGATTCAATCTTCTTCTTTTTTTCCGAGAGACTTTCCCAATCTATGAAACGTATTGCACATTAAAAGAAATATCGAAATTCGTGATATACATTTTGCAGTTCCATTCTAAAAATATTCAGCCTCAAAATGGCTGAATAACTAAAATGTAGGAGCTGAAATGGAAAAAAAGCACCGTTTTTTAGAATAGAATAAAAAAAAATGGAAAGTTTAACATTTTGCAACTCATTACGTGGGAAAGAAAAACAGAGTTAACTCGTCTCATAATACTCTGTTGCTATACGTATAAGTACGGTGATCATACACCGTACTTGCAAACGGGACTTCTTCAAATATAGTTATCATTCTATTATTGTTATCAGAAACCCCGAGTCCCAATGCTATCACATTAGCCGCCTGGTGGTCGAGTGGTTAGGGGGAGCTAACCTCTGACTGCAGGTCTGTGTTCGGACATGGATGTCTACTAACACTTAGAAATTCCCTGTATAGATCATAAAGATCTCGTGGGAATACATGAGAATCACGTTCTTCTTCTTATTATTATTATTGTTATTAAGCGGCTTGAATTGTATATAAAAATGGCAGAATGAAAGATTTCCATCCCGTTTCTTATTCAATGGCCCTTAAATTTTTACCGCACGCATGCAATGCTTCATTTCATCTATCCATATGTATTTTTCTTACGCCCATACGAAACCCTATTATCAACCCATGCCGTAATATTTCGCTGCGATGGTAGAATATTCCCCATGAAATATTTTTTTTCATCCTTCTATTCTAGACAGCACTGAACTCAAGAAGTAAAGAATACGGAATGAGAATACGAAGTAAAAAAAATAAATCCTCCTTTATTGTTGCATTCCTATGGAAATTTATGTTTATGACTTTACCTCAATACCCCAGAGATTCATAAAATAAAGCGCATCTGTCATTTTTAAGGCACTGTAGGTATTAAACACGAAGAAAAAATAAATAAACTATACATTCGAAGGGAAAATATGGTATTTTATCGGTACATTTCTGTTCGGTTATTAAAGATTTTGATACTTCAGTGTGTGCTGGATGTTGAGTATTCTTTCGGCATAGAAATGCAATGTATTCCGTGGAATATGATATCGAAATGCGTTCCGCATTAACGCTTGAAACGCACAATAATAATGGGACATAAATATTTTATACCGTAAGAGGAAAATATATTGCTGTATTCAGATATGGTAATATACGGCAGTATTAAAAAAATGCAAAATGGCAAAATTTCGGTTTCCCTTACGCTTGTTTCCTGTAGAAGAATATACCAGCCACTAACGTACTAATGTAAAGTTAACATTATATTAATATCAATACACAGGTTGTATCGAAAAACTATCAGAAAGGAATAAAGTTTCTAAAACATACAATAAAAGTTCATTGCAATGACTGTTCACAATCAAAGGAAAAATTGCCGTTATAGCGAACTTCTCGTTATAAACGAATTTCAGTTTTTTTTGCACTGTAGAAACATAAATGGGGGGATAAATTAGATAAATTTCCCTTTTTATTTTGAATTATTGTTGCTGAAATATGATCTAGGGCAGGGATGGCCAATTTCTTTCTGTTCGCGGACCAACATAATGGTCAGCTACAGTGTCGCTGGCCTTAACTCCGGCGTATAAGCCAAACCAGTAAAATGACCAGGAAAATTTCCAGATTCCTATACGCAGGGCCGTAACTAGGCAAGTGCAACAGGTGCACCCACACAGGACTCACCTGGGCCTGGCCCAGAATGGGACTAAATGGGCCAGAAGGGGCCTAAATTCAAATTCTCGCACAAGGCGCAGGAATCGCTAGCTACGGCCCTGCCTATACGGCATAAGTAACATGGTGAAACACAAGCAATTTAGTGGTTAGACTTTTATTCAGGGATTTTTATTCCTCCTTTTCTTCATGACCTGACGCATATTCGTTATTTATCTTGTTGTGTTCCTAACTAGATGCAATGCATCAAAACTGCAGTTTCTTCTGCAAATTTTTTCCATCCAATTGATTCGTAGACTTCGAACTTCAACAGACAAAACATTTTTTCACAATTTTCTGCAATTATATTTTTTCCTCTCAACTCTGATTTGGCATCCCTCCCCCATAGCGGCACCCAGTGCGACCACACGCTGTGAATTGAAGGATATTAATATCGTGAAACAAATCTTGCCAAAAGCCGATCACGGGGGGGGGGGGTCGTATTGACCATCCGCTCTGAGGTTGTCCGGAATGAGCAAACACGGGATGGTGCCAAGGTAAGATGTAGCAAGGCACACATGGATCTGGCACACTACCGATTGCGCGATATACTATTACGATATACTATTACTACTACGCGCGCACTATTACCTACCTAGTACGTTCTATTAGTACTATTCCTGTACGTTCATGAAATTACACAAAACCAGAATTGCGACGTATTTTTTCTTACTGCCTTATTTAACCAACACCATACTAGAGCTATCTCTGATGTGGTGTTGCTTTATACAGGGTATCGGTTTTTTAGGTTTGAAGAAGTGCTAGTTTGGTGCACAGCATGGAATGCCACCAACCTGCCATGGCGAAGTTTAGAAATTAATGTTTTTCTGTTTCCGGTAAAAATAATTATCTTGCCCGGGTGTGGAACTCTCGGTCAACGACACAATATCAACCCCACCATCAAATAAGATACATTTATGCCCTTTGCAATTTTGGTTCTGTCGGTTGAAGTTTTGAGGCGTCATTTTAAGAGGGCACCAACTTCGAAATGCTTCGTTGCAGTGTGCAGAACACCAAATATGTATACAAATCCATATACTATACAAGGGCAATAAAGTTTCCCACCGAGGTGGTGGGAAAAAAATAGGCAAAAAATGGACAGAACAAACTTTTTTAACAAAGCAATTAGTGTGTTTTAAAATTTGATGTGGTGAGAACATTGTAAATTATTTTCGTCGCTAATGAATGTAAGTATAAGCTCAAATAATAATCAAAAATTTGATACACAGTATTTTTTCCTTGTCGGGTGCTACCCGCGGGCCAGCTGTTGGCTACCCCGATCTAGGGTTAACTGCTTATGCATACACAATGTTGATTGTACACTGCAACAAAAGTTTGCACTTTGTGGAGTCAAGCAGTTTCTATAACCGGAGTGTTCGTTGCACTATAAAAATGTGCAATAACATTTGAGGCAGGGAAAATGATTAAGATTTGTTTGTCCATTGTCCAGTTTTGGAAGATTCCAGAAAGGAGAGAAAGGGGAGAAGACATTTTTCAAGGGAAATAACAATAATATCAAAACCAGAGATCGTGTCGCACTGGCCCAACCAACACAGACGAAATGACTTGTTTTCCTACCTAGATAGATAACAATATAGCCACTAGAATAAGGAATAAGCCCCTATCCAGTTGCCTTAGATAACAAGAAGTTAAGATACAGCACAGGGCGTTTTTTTCTATGGTTACTGACGTGCCCCGTTTATAAACACTTTTAATCAATAGGGTGAAGAGACTGAAAAAAATTTCGCTCTTTTCCCAGTCCATTTTATGTACAATTCTTAAAAGAAAGGAAAAGAAAAATGAACAATTCATATGCGAAAAGCATATTTTCGAGAATTTCCGTTGTCTTTATAACTAATGTATTATGATTTTCATTCCTATGTAACTCGCTCTAAGTGAATATTTTTTGTACTTTTAACATTAGCTTTTTGACAATCACTTGCAAATTACTCGTAATTGTGAAATCCTCGTTATATTCCGTACCCGTTACAACGGACTTCTACTTTACATTACAAATTTGAATTGATGTTAATTCAAATTTGAAACGGGGAACCCGTATTGCGCATCTTACTAAAAAGTTCGATCATTTCCTGTATAGGTTTCATCCCATACAAAATCTCGTTAATAATTCTTTTGCACGCCCCATACACCTCAATCATCACCACTACTACTGCTAAACCACACATGCACCTCGTTCATATTCCTCTGCGGAATTTCTAACAAATTGATAATGAGCATTTCTTCTTTCTTTACGTAAATATTAATGCGTATAAATAATGCGTATAATACCAAGGAAATTTTTTTTTTCTATCTATTGGTAATAACTGGTCATGATAGTCAATTCTATGCCCATTTTAATGTTTCCGATAAATCCTACTAAATCTTTATTCTTCAGTACAATTTCTCTGTCTTTCAATTTTTTTTTTGCTTTTCTCCTCAAAATCTATTTTTTTTTGTTTAATAAATAATTATTTTTATTATTTTCCACTTGCATAAAAACTAATATTTTCATTTCCCAGGTTAAAGGAGAATAATCCTGCTCCAAAGATAGATCAGTCAGGGATTATGTGTATTGCTAAGTCATGAATAACAATAACCAGCTCCGACTTTTCTGCCATTTACATTAGCCGCAGAAAAGTAATAGACTTTTAATCCCCTCGGAAATTTTCTCTTTCATTAAAATTCCTTTCGATAAAATGCCAATGTGATGGGATTTTTTCTTCTTTTTTTTCTCATTCGATTCACACACACATGCAATCTCTGTTTTTCTTATTTGAAAGATTTCATAGAAACAGACCCGAAGTTTGCGGCATTAAACGATTATCGTTGAGGAACTTATTAATACTGTGAAAAGATAAATAAAACAGTTTAGGTTGGTTTTTTTCCCTCTGCTTGATTTTTCTTAAATGTAACGGATTAATACGCACTGTAATATTCCAAAAATAAATATTTAAACAATCCGCTTCGTTTGCTTCTTTGTGTTTTACGCTGATACATGCGCTCGAATGTGATATGATACGCTCTGTTGTGTATTCAATATTGGCAAGGGTTCAAAAAACAATCTCATAGAAAGTTCTACAGAAGATGTTTGGATATTTCTCTGCCATATAACCAATCTCATAAGCTTATAAAAACATATTCCTTAAAAATGCACGCACGACTTTTGCCTCACGTTATTTAAAAATATAAGAATTTTATATGGAAATCCAAGAGGTTCTTGATTATTAAATTTTTTGGAGCATTAAATTTTAAAATTTTGCATTTTAAAATATTTCGTCGTCCAGTTCAGAATTTCAGATTAAATCCTGTACTTACAGATTTTTGGATAGAAATTTTGAGGATTTTTTTATTGTTTGAGTCCCAGTCTTATCTTTGTCGTGAGCACCAGTTTTTACCTCCTACTATTCAAACGTTAGCATTTCCATTGAAAGATTCAAAAGTACTTCCATCATAGAATAAGGCATTTTTTCCTACACATTTAACTGTGACGCAGAGCCATGTTTTTTCTTACAACTTCGTACACATATTCCAAAACTTGCTGCGCCATAATAACTTGGTTAATAAACACATCCACCTCGGGAATTGCGGGCAAAGACCTGAAAATCTCATAACTGGATGAAAATGACGCAAAGGGACCCAATAAAAACGCAACATTCACATTATATATTTTTTTTTCTTAGTCTAGCCAATCGTTTTGCTGGTTTTTCAGCCTTTTTCGGATGGTTTTCTTTATTTTATTTATTTATTTTTTTTATTTTTTTTTTTTTTGCGGGTTTGAACTGATTAAGAACCTTTCTTGGCGATTCAAGGGAGATTTTTTTCAAGACGAAGCAAGTAGGTGTTTGGCCATGAGACATGAATTTCTTATAGACATTCGTTCCAGAAAACACTGAGTTCAACTTGTGGTTTTGAGAGCTCTAGTTAGAACGAATCTTCCCCTTTTTTCCCGTTCAGTCATGTAGTATAAAACAGTAAAATTTATGACTACAGAAAAATTAAAGACGTGGTGAGTTAGTAGCTATTAATTTCATCGTTTGTTTCACATTTACTAGGTTGAGTAAATTATTTTTTTTGCTGTGATGGATGTTGAATTCGGGTAATTTTAGCAATATGGAATGCAATGTCCTAATTCTGGCTCGTCAAGTTCAAAAGTATAAACATTTGTTTTTCATAAATTCTACTTTGTCTCTTTCAGTTGCATAGATTAGAAGTAACACTGCATTTTTCTTTATCGGCCCTTATGTAAAACATGGTTGCAGACCCACAATCAACTATGAAACTGTGACAGCTTCAAAACTGTAATTTTTATCCATGCCTAAAAGAAATAATGAAGAGATGAGTGGATTTTTTCTTTCATTTTGGTTTTGCTATCGATCCATAGTAGTAATACCAGTAATACCTCGGCAAATACCATCTTTAAATTAAGCATGCCTCTGTCTTTGGTGCGAATAACTGGTACACTGACACAAGGCCGGAACTGCAGGGGGATAAAAAAAAGGGGTCGATTTTTACGGGCTGCAATATCTTGGGGCGTATTTCAGGAGAAACAAAAAAAATCATCATTTTTCACGGTAGAGAGGGCAGCGAAATTGTGTACCCCCCTACCCGACAAAAATGACTTTTATTTCCAGGGCTTCTTTCCCGCATAGGAAAACGAGCCACGTGCCCAAGGCCTAAACATTTGAGAGCCTCAAAATCAGGCTGCTTTTGCATTTTAGCATTGTCTACATGTCCCCCTCCTCGTACGCCTTTGCCTCAAAAAACACTATATAGCCTATATAAGGCGGGGACATAAAAATTTATATTTGACCAGGGCCCAAACATATGTCAGTGACAGTTAGCCGATGCACGGCAGAGGATTCTAATTGGTGTTTGGTGAAACCCTGCGGTTCCAGGAGAGCTTTCTGGGGCCACGTGGGCACCCAAGCTATGCAATCGCATGTAACTGTATTCTTAATACTGTAATTAAGATTAAAAGGCGATGAAATATTTTTTTACTTCCAATAGCTATTCACACATTCAGCTAGAAAAATAGATAATCTAAAAACCGAAAGTGATGAGGTATATATATATATATATATGTACAGTCAAACACCTCATTAGTGCGTCACTCGGTTAACACGTCACTTCGCTTACCGGGTCACGTTTTGGAAGTCCCAGTTGTCCTCAGGTAGGAATTGGCATAGCTATGGCTTACTCCGTTTAACGAGTCACTCCGCTTACTAAGTCATATTTTTGCTCTCCCAAGAGTGACTCATTAACGAGGTTCGACTGTATATATATATATAATGTTATTTTAATTATAGCTGAAATAATTACAGTAATACCTCGGCAAATGAACACCTCGGCTTACCAAATTTTCGGGTGACGAAGATATTATTGCCTCGGCTAACAACCATTTCTGTTGATATGGATGCGCGCGCTAACGTAAAACACCACGTCATGAGTAGAAGAATTTTGGTTCCAATCAAAATGTGAATCCAATGAATATCTTTCACTTCAGCCAGATTAATTCATTTCCACCACGGAATGCTTCTCGAATATATAATGTATACACATCTCTATCTCTCTCTTCCTCTCTCTCTCCCTCTTCCCCCCCCCTCTGTCTCTCTCTCTCCCAGAAAGATTTTGAGCCACTTCAAGTAAAATGAATGATCCAGCTGAGAGAGAACGCATTTGAAGGAAAAAAGGACGATAAAGGGGGAAAAAAAGACAGCTTAGACCACTGGTTCTCAAACTATGGAAGCCCGCGGCCCGGTTTAATTTATTTTTGTAAATGGAAGGCCCGGTCAAATACACCACTAATGGAAAATGAATGGATGATGTCACGGCCTAGTACTGGGCCGCTGCCCTGCGGTTGAAAAACACTGGTCTAGACATTCTAGGAACTTATCTTTCCCACCCGCATGTGAGTGAGAGAGAAATGGGTCGACTATATCAAACACCATATCGCACCCCTTTTTTCACTATTGTTCACAAACCCGACTGCATAGCGTGAATAGTGTAAAATGAAAAGATATTCGGTTTAAATCTTCCTTTAAATTCTCCTTCATCCAATTGGAAATTTGTTTATCTCAGTCTTCGGTCAGTATTTTCATTCTTCTAGTGCTTTTATGAAAGTTACTTTGAAATTTCGGGCAGTTCTTAGAACGAATTAAACAATTTTTCCACAGAAACGTATAGAAAATCGCGTTTCGGTTAACGAGCGTGATTCCGAAACGAATTATTTTCGTTAGACGAGGTATCACTGTATTTGGTAATGTTAAGGAAACGATCGGGTTCCTGACATCAATAACATTTATTCATTGAATGATGACAAACCTGAGCCGGAGCCAGCCATGTCCTCTCTGCTTATAACTAAAATATCTATTAAATCTTTTCAAAAGATTTAATAGATATTAAATTAGGCAACTTTTAATTTAAGACTGCTTATCATGTCGATCGATGGCAACAAGTGTTCTGAAATTTATTGCAGTAAAATAAAGAAATCAATGTTCAAAGTACTAAATGAGAGGGCAAAAAAAAAAAACACAATCAGATTTCAAATCAAAACAAAAAGCAACACTATATCAGATAATAACAGTTATCTCAGACTGAAGGGGATATACACTGAAGTGCCAAAAGTCATGGGATGCCTCTTAATATTGCTGCACTTCGCCGGGGGAAAAACATAAAAAATAAGTCCCACACGATATTAAGAGGTATCCCATGACTTCAGTGCTGAAGTGCCAAAAGTCATGGAATGCTTTTTAATATCGTGTGGGACATCATTTTACCCGGCGAAGTGCAGCAATATTAAGAGGTTCCCATGAATTTTGGCACTTCAGTGTATGTACACATACAGAGATATTAGATAGAACTAACTCAATCGAACAGACTTCGTTTTTGAAATGATGCTGCAGCGATATCTACCATAAGAATCAGGTAGAGATTTTATTATCTTTTTTTTCAAAAATTACATAAAGAAAAAAAATTTCAAAAATACAAGAATATTAGGTATGTAACCCCAGTGCTATAATGTTCTGATTTATGTGGAAAAAGTTCACTTAGATATTTTAATCTCTCTTTCAAATTTGTTGACTCTCGATAAATCATTATCTATAAAATACAAACGATATATCATCAGTTTAAAATTTTCATCAAATACACAGTATGGTACGTACTGCGGAATCCCTTTAGACAAATTTTGAGTAACTGAAATTCAAAAAAGTAGCATTTTAAAACGAAGGAAATGCAGCGAAACCTCGCTACAACCAAAATACTTCTCGATGTAACGATATCCTTCCCTACAATAAACCCTCTGCAACGATATTTTTTAGGAGAATATGAAACCGCTCTAGAATGACTTTTTTTTTGAATATTTCGCTCGAAATATCCTTCAATATATATTTTTAAACTGGTCACATATTTCATTTCTAGTAATATAGATATTCGGCACCACCTGATCACCGAAAGCGTTGATGAAATTTTCGATGTCACTACTTTTGGGTGTGATACAGCAAAATGTATTGCAATAAGCCTCTTTACAGGGGCAATACGTGTAAATAAAATTTGTTTCTTAACTAATCAATTAAATGTCTTTGGGGCGGATAAATACTCGAGAGCGCGTTTTTTTTTTTTTTTTTGGTGTCACTAACAACGCCAATTCAGAAAAGATGCCAACAGCAGCATAAATACGATGGCACGTGATGATAATGTTGCCTATCGATATAACGATAATCCCTTTACAATGATATTTTTCCCCCCCTTTAACCGCTGAATATCGTTATATCGAGGTTTCACTGCAGATCCAAACATTTTGTCAAAAAATTCTCAAAATACTTCTAAATTGTTTTTAAAAAATGTATTTTATAAGTTTTCGATTTATTTGTGGGGAGGTCAAATCTATGATCTTTCCTGTGAACACCACTGGTGTGAAGTTGTGAAAGTTTTTCATCTTCCTCGTAATTCCAAAGCAATTGAAAAAAAAACCTCTTGACCTCTGAATGGCTTCTTAAAGGATCATAATATACAGATCAGAGTTATTTCTCGCATTCAGGAATGTGTCCAGTGTTTGAGTACCCATGGTCATGACCGTCATGTTGCGTCGACGTGCTATTTCGCGCATGAATTGTATCGTCATTCGATTTAGGCTGGTGTGTTTCCTCGTTCGCTGTCCGTACCTTGCGGTGACGCCTACTGTCTCTCAACAGGCGTCTGAACGATCTGCGGTAATCCCTCCGGAACGTGGCGTATATGAAAGGATTGACAGCTGGCGGGATAAAAGCGACTAAGGTCGAAACGTATCGCATCCATCCTGGCACAACCCAAGGGTGATTCATACTAACGAGTTTCCCGATAGTCTGTGGGGTGAAGCAAATGAAATACACGGCCACCAGTACCAACATGCACCTGACACTTTTGTTTTTTAACACATCCCTCGATCGAAGCATTTTCGCGAGGATTTTCCCGTGAGACAGATCCAGAGGTAATACCTTACGCTTCCACTTGTACATCGATACGACGATGCACACGTAACAGATAGCTATAAAGAGTGCGGGTATAACAAAGCACAAATAGAACCCAGCTAGATGGATTTTCCGTGATCCCGAGTCCGGAGCTCCTAGTGATAACGTACAGCCAGCATCCCAATAATCCCATTCCACCCAGTCCGGAATCCCGACCAATAGGCCGAGAACAAAGGATTCCATCATCACTATCCCGCACGCCAGCTTCAGGACGTGAATGGTCATTATTTCGGGATACACAAAAGGGCACGATATAGCGACGACGCGATCCAGGCTAATAATAGCGAGGTTGTTCGAGGAAGAGCACGCGAAACAATAGCGTAGGCAAGCGTTGTAATGGCACAGCGCTACTCCGAATGGCCAGTAATCCAGCGCAACGCTAACGGCCGTGGGTATCATTACGGCGGCCGCCATGGCGATGTCCGTCAGAGAGAGACAGAATATCAGGAAGTTGCTCGGCTGGTCCCGGACCGTTCGATATTTCACAGTCAACGTTATTACTGCCGCGTTTCCCGTAATGGCCACCGCGGCCAGAAGGGAAGTGAACGTGGCACCGAAAGTCATGAAAGCTAGTCCACGGTCTGTTGCTCCATCGTCCGTTGCGGAAGCAATAGTGGTAGGTATGCAATGGCGGAGCGTGGAATTGGACCATTCCCCTTCGCAGTTGTTCAATAAATCTTGTCTGGAAACATCCATCTTCTATCCTGCCGAAGAAAATGATACAAAAAAAGAAGAAAGAACTGTAAAATCTTGAAGCTAGAAAAAGTAATAGAGTTTATTTTACGACGTAAAGAAACTTTTACGACATCATACGGGTCTTGAAATAGATAGAAACGCAAGTTTACAATTGCCACAGATTTTGAGGAATATGGGATTGGATGCAAGATAAGGTTTTTTCCAGGCTTCATAATGCAGTCGAGGCCGCTTATTAAAATAACGGATAATTTTTCCATTTCGGTATTGTTATCACTTCTGCAAAGAACGGAATGGACCAACATCATAGCATGTGTGGGAAAAATTCGTTCACAGTTATCGGAACTTCAGTTTAACGAAACTTACTTTTTTTCTTCCTGTAAGTTATCGTCATCAGGCTGCAAGACTATATAGGAGGCTACAGGGTGTTCTGCCCCCCCCCCCACGTTATTGACAAACATGCACTTAATGTCGTAATCAGCCCATAGTGTTCGCTGTGATCCGTGAGTTGCTATTTGCAATGGCCTTCCTATAATAAAGGCAAATGTATGAAAGTGAAACAAAAGCCCTTTCCATCAGTTCTTTATCAGTTTCATTCAGTTGTCTGGATTTAAAATTCTTTTTAAGAGAGATTTTCTCACGAGATCTATGAAACGCATTGTACATTGAAAACATCTCGTAATTCATGATTATACATTAGACCGTGACTGGACAAATCCCAGGCGCCAGATCGCCATGGCGACTAAAAAACTGGTAAATTTTCTTCGTGTAGTTACTAGACTGCAGGCTGAGAGTAGCACAAAATGTTTGTAATTTATAGCAGCCTATCTTTCAACAGGAAATAGGGAGTCACTATGCCTTGAAAAAGTCAAAAGAAGCATTATTTTATGCCTTTTTCTTCGGGTAAAAATTCTTTTGGCACCTAAAACTTTTTTTTCTGGTGCCTAGAATTTTTTGCGATTTGTCCAGCCCTGCATTAGACAGTTCCATTCTAACGCTTCACGATGACTGAATGATAAAAATCTAAGATTTTAGCTCAAACTGAAAAACCGTTTCAGAACACTTTGCAACCAGTTATGTGGGAAAGAAAAACAGAGTTGTTACGTTTTACCAATACTCGTTTACCATACATCCTGTTCAACCAAACGGGGTGTATGTTTACCGTACTAGCGGATGGGACTTTCTTCGGATACACGTATCCTTCGGTTATTATTATCATTAACCCCGAGTCCCGATTTGATCACGGAGTGGGCTGTATTAAAAGAAAAACGGGGATTTTTTTTTTCTTTCTCTTGTTTTTGACTCGGTTTTTTTTCCTTCAAGTTGTTAACTTGAAATATGAATGACAATTCCTACTGTCAATACCGGCCTTCCTTACAAGATGCGGGGCCCGATGCGGAAATAATGGAGGAGCCAGAGGCGTCTTAAAAACTTCGGGGCCTTTCACACACAGATTTTATACATTCTTTGGAAGAAGGGCAATCGGCATCCAAAAATTCAAACATTATTACCAAATATACAGGAATGCTTAATATTATTCATATACAGATGCACTCAAATGACTAACAAACAAACAAGATCAACAAAAAGAAGTTAATGAAAATTTCGAGCTGAAGAAAATTTTAAATTGGTGAAAGAAATAATTCCAGAATTGATGAAAGAAATAATTCCAGAATTGATGAAAGAAATAATTCCAGAATTGATGAAAGAAATAATTCCAGAATTGATGAAAGAAATAATTCCAGAATTGATGAAAGAAATAATTCCAGAATTGATGAAAGAAATAATTCCAGAATTGATGAAAGAAATAATTCCAGAATTGATGAAAATTCACAATGAATGAAAGAAACGATTCCCGAATTGATATAAAAAATTTTCAGAATAAATGAGAAAAATAATGAAACTGATGAAAATTCAGAATTCCGTTATAAATGAAAATTCAGAATTCCGTTATAAATGAAAATTCAGAATTCCATAATAAATGAAAATTCAGAATTCCTTTATAAATGAAAATTCAGAATTCCAGAATTGATGAAAATTCAGAGAATTCCAGAATTGATGAAAATTCAGAGAATTCCAGAATTGATGAAAGTTCAGAAAATTCTAGAATTGATGAAAATTCAGAGAATTCCAGAATTGATGAAAGTTCAGAATTCCAGAATTGATGAAAGTTCAGAATTCCAGAATTGATGAAAGTTCAGAATTTATTAGAGATACAATTTCAGAATTCTGGTGGAAATTCAAAACTTATGAAAGAAATAATTCTAGAGATTTCTTTCTAGATCAAAAGGCAGAAAATTCCCTAGATTTTCTGTCACTTACCCAGAAAATGTATGCACTGTCGTAAGATACAGTAAGAAGTATATCTTATGTGCCATGTCTATGTCCATAAATTTTTAGGATTTTTGTCAATAAAAACGTGACAAATCATTCCACGTCAATCATTGGTCATTCCAATAAATGTCATTTTCTGATTGATGCTTTGAACCTCCCTCTCCCCAGTCCATTTCTTGACACTTCCTGAATTTTAGTATTTTTTTCAAATTTCTGCCTTCCTTGTTCTATTAATGAATTTCTGCCTTTTCTACACTTTTCCAAATATCTTCTTTTTTTTTTCTATTCTTTTATCTGAATATCTGTCTTTTATATTATTTCCAGAATTTTTGATTTTTCTGTAACTCTCCAAACTTCTGCCTTTTCTGAATTTCGGCCCCATTCCTTGACCTTCCCCGAAATTCTATCCTTCCTATTCTCTTCTGAATCTCTGTCTCTCCGTTCTTTTCTGTATTTATGCTCCCTTTTTGCCCTTTCTCGAATTTCTGCCCTTTTCTGAAATTCTGAATTTTAGCCTTTTTTGCAATTTAAACATAAAATATTTGAAACTTTTGAACTTTCAATTAAATAACTTGCTGATTAATATATTCTTCAAAAAAAAAAGCAAAATGCAAATTTCTCTTTTCTTTTTGTAAAAACTGAAAACTAAAGCACAATGGTTTGAGTGATAATTGCAATACAGAATATTATTCACAAAGAAGAAATTTAATTTTTTTTCCTTTTTCATCATTTTAATGATTTTCAATGCGAAATTCCAGGGGAAAGAAATTACATAAATCTCCAAAAAAAAAATTCAAGAAAATAATGTAATAATTTTCATCAGCATCTGTTGACACGAAACAACAAAAAATATATCCCAGCGATAAAATATTCGTTAACTTTCTTAACTATTTCACACAACTTCTTTTTTTCTTTTCCGTTGATTGAAAATATTTTTTTATTTAATGATCTTTTTAACGATGTTATTTCTTAACATTAAAACGAAATTTCCTGTTTTTCCAAATGAGCGAAACCTCCATTTTCCACTTAATCGCGTATAAAAACCGAACCCGAGATTCTCATAAAATTATGTCTCAATATGGTTTTTTCCCCCCTTCTCATTCCTGTGTCTTCGTTGGTGAAAGACATTAGCTGAGACATATATACGCGAATACATGCATCTTTAAACACTTTTTAAAAAATCATTATGGAGCTCGTTTTCTGAGTCATTAGCATGATAATCACTTTTTTTTTACGTTACAGGATTTTTATTGAAGTTTTTATTTTTTTTATAAAATTCGGTTGTGAATTTTGCTCTCTTCTATCTTAACTATAAATTTCGATTTAAGAGGGAAAAGGAATAAATTAAAGAATATTCTGTTGAAGAATGATTTTCTTTCATGATAATGGAACATTCAAAGTTTTTTAAGTGTTTTTTTTTAACTATAAACTAATTATCTCCATTTATATGTAACTACAAAAACCTGAAATTGAACATTTCGCGAGTGGCCCGGCTGCTTCACGTATTTGCCAATTTCGTTAAATATTGACCCCGACCAATATTTATAAATGGCCGGTCAGTCCGAGAAGTGAAAGTCCGATAACAAAGGACATGATTCGGGATTAGCGTCAAGTCGATGTATTTTTTCGTGATAATTATATTCACGTTAGTTATGGGAACCCATCAAATCACAATCACGATGCGGTAATCATTTTTTTCTTCAAAATTTCGCAGAAAGAATCATTTGTGTTTATGTAATTATTTTTATAGATTTTTCTAAGAAAAATTTCACTTTTTCTTACTCTCGTAACATGGAGTTAATCCAATGCAGCTGTTATGGATATAGACATGTATCACACGTTGGCGATAAAAAAAAAAAAAAAAGAATTTGGCTCCCACTGGACCGTCTTACATAAGCACATCGAGCTTTGGCCGGGGATCTCCGACCACTTCTCGAAATGGCTGGCAAAAGTCCGAATCATTTCTGCAATTTGGACTGTCACCAAAACTCTTGACCGATTCGTGGAGTGGCTGGCCCCGTCGCGAATCGGCCGCACTGCGGGTTTTGGGAGTAACATAAGACACCATGATCATAGTTTCCCAACCTTTTTTGTCCCATCGCCCCCTTTTTCAAAAATGTTATTCTCCCCTCCCCACCCCCACCCCCCCCAACGTAATCTAACCCATAGGATCTTATGTTATACTTGTAGCTTCCACCGCCTCCCTGGAACATTTCATCTCCCCCCGGCGGCGTTAACGCCCATGTTGTTGGGAATCACTAACCATGATGGATGATGATGGGATTGATCACACTTGAATCTTCGATACTTCCATGAGGAAAAAGTATCCAAATCCCACGTTCCTAAGTGCAATATTCTCTGAGATATTTGAATACAAAAACTGGAAAAAGTTGGGAAAGAACAGCATAAATGAGGGAAAGAAGCGTTGTCTGTTAGCTTATACGCTACTCCTTCCCAACTCTTCTCTGTGATTTTGAATTCAAACAACTCAGCGAATATTGCACTTAGGAACGTGTAATTTTTTTAGTTGGTCTCAGGAAAGACAGGACAACATCTTTCTAATTGGTTCATCTACAACGGGGATGTCCGTATGAAAAGTCTTTTTTTTTTGTATTTCATTTTAATATGTATGGAATCCCTTATAATATGAATGACGTATCTGAAGTCTACACGTCATTTGGATACTTTTTCCATTCAGAAGCATATATCAGAAGAATATTCTCCTTCTAGGATTTTTTGTACTTCTAGGACAGTCATTTGGGGTGAGATGAGTATGCACCCTGTATATGTGAGAGCTTCAAAAATTCTCATTCGCATTATAAGATCAGAATGAAGATGGCAAAATTATCAGACGACGAGTACCGTACTATCTAAGTCAGAGGTCTTCAATCTTTTTGCGAGTCCCGAGCACTGCCTGTACCAAAAGAAGAGCACCTTACGGGAAGTTTAATACACGAATGCATGAAACGACGACTATTCCAATCCTTAAATGCGATTACTCCAAGGCGTTTAATTTTGATGTTGATCAAGTGGTGCACGCGAGTACGAAATCGTACACGTGCATCGAGTACGCTAGGTACTTCAAGGAGCAACATGGTGCTCGCGAGCAACGGGTTGAAGATACATGAATTAAAGAATTCGTATTTTTAAACCTATATTAGAAGTTTAAAATTTAAAAAGAAAGTATTCATAGAAATAAAAATATTATTTTACTCACATTTCGAGAATTCTCCTTTGGTATTATTATCTCCAATGCAATTTCCATGCATTTGACTAAGAAGATGAGTTCGCTCTTGATTCCCCGGCGTTCATCAAGTAACTGAAACGAGCTCCACCTTAAAATATGATGTGTCCCTACGGTTGCTTTAAAAGTTGCGTGACTCTATTTTCGATAACTTCACAATTTTTTTCCCCGTTATTATTATTTTACCTTCTATTTCCTCCGTTCATGTCAGACAAGCTCTTTGAATAGCTCTCAAACATCGTTTTGGATGGTCTTTTTCCTTTCACTTCGAGGTCATTAAGGATTAAGAGAGAGAACGGAACACAAAAGACCTTATTCATCAAGAGGGTGTGTGTGTGTGATTCGTTGATAATTATGGGCCTCGAGTCGAAGGTCGGTCAATTTGTATTTTTGTCTTGATCAATATTTGAATTGTTCTACACCAAGTTCTCGGAAAAAACACAAAACCGTTGAGGTATGGTTTGATTCGAAAGAAATAGTGATACAATAAATAGATAGCCTGGGAACACTTTATTTGATTAATATTTTTCTTATTCAGAATTATATTTTTACTGTCTGATCAAAGCGTATATATCACTGCCGAAGCCAGAAATTGACCAATTCAGGATGGAGCCGGCCACTTCGCAATTTGACCAATTTCGATTTCACGAAATTGCCCATGTCGGACGTTGTCGAAAATTTGGACATTTGCCGGCCAGTTCGTGAAGTGGCCGGTGATCCCTGGCCAAAGTCCGATAAGCGGTCATTCAAGTATTTCGTCAGCATCGATGAGGGGATTCCGATTTGCCGACTTTTGATGACAAGGGATGGGGGGGGGGGGGTTGGATGATGCTTACGTCATTAACCAACCTTTATAAAAATATTAAATATTCTTAATGGCATCCTGAACTGTGGTTTTTGGGCACCTGAACTAACAATCTCCCTATTGATAAGTCTCCTAGAGAGCCACTTTAGTGATCTCTAAATGTTTCGTGGATCCTTCAAGTGATCTAGAAATGTATTTGGGTCGCTTAAGTACTCTCTAACTGTGCCACTCATCATTCAAGTGATCCGTAATTATGCCACTGATCACTTAAGTAGTCTGGGAATGTTCCGCGGGTAACTTCATTGATGTAGAGCCGCACTGGGGGACGTTTAAGTGCTCTAAAACTGTGCCAACTCAAGGGATTTCTAAATGAGCCACGTATCGCTTGGTGTTCTGAAACTGTGTCGCGGATCACTTAAGTGATCTGTGAATGTTCCACAGGCCAACTTGTATGATCTGAAAAATGTGCCACGGGCTTACTTGAGTGATCTGAAAATGTGCCACGAGGTGCCTAAATGCTCTGGAATTGTGCCATGGGTCACCTAAGCGATCTTTATATGTGCCGCTTAGTTAATATAGTTTTTCTCTCAAATTTCCTTTTTTTTTTCCCCTCTCGTCACATGGAACTGCTATATGTAGACATGTATCATGCATTGGCGATTTAAAAAAAAATGGATTTGGCGCTCCTACCGGACTGTCTTACATGAGCACATCGGTCTTTGGCCAGGGATCTCCGGCCAGTTCACGAAATGGCCGGCCACAGTCTGAATCATTTTTGTAATTCGGACTTTGGTCAAAACTCTTGGCCAATTCGCGATTTGGCCGGCTCCGTCACGAATTGTCCACACTTCGGGCTTTGGCAGTAAACATGTATACAGGCTGGCCATACTCACAAAGACGTTTCTTGTATATGTTGCGGTAAATGTGATAAATCGGTTATTATACCTAATAACCAGTTATTATGCATACTTACCAATCGTTTTGGTAAATTTGATAATTCATCATTTTACCGGTGGATATGCATAATACCCACACACGAGCGTCGTTGATAAATTTGATAAATACTTGAAATTTATCGCCTTCATCTGTGATTATGCATAATACCCTGGTGTAATTGGTGAATTTTATAAGTGTATTCCGAATGATTCTAGTGATGAACATAGTCGGACACCGATATAATGATAACAAATTTTACGATCGTACTACGATATAACGATACAATAAATGTATGAATTATCACGCATAGTATATTTTATAGTACGATTTATCATGCTTACCGACGACGCTTGGGTATTATTCATAATTACCGGTAAAAGTGAATGATTGGGGAAATTGATCAAATTTACCAACAACATTTGGGTAATATGCATATTCTCCGGTAAAAGCGATAGATTTAGAGAAATTTATAAAACTTACCAAAATGCTCGGCAATTATGCATAATAACCTGATTTATCACATTCATCTCAATAACGTACAGAAAGTCTGGTCGGGTATTAAAATTATATTTTATTTGCCTTACCCACAGATTTGCCAATATATTATCCGCTTCTCTTGCAAAGACGAGATAACTCGTTCTGAAGTATTTGTAGTAGTTCCATAGAAAAAATTTCTATTGTTAATGTTCTTTATTTTCACATGAAAATGATAAGAGAAAACTGTTTGCCAAGTTCATAACCAATAAAAAACAAGGCCGTACCGTGGCTGCGAGAGTATCGTGGATGATTTGGCATCCACACACGACATAGAGGATATCAGTCTCTTCGCATTTAATTAGTATATCTTAGATCATGGGTCATCCCCCGGTTGCTCTTGGCGTAGTTTCGGTTTTGGAAAGGAGGAAGGGCTATTGCTTAAATGCATTTGCAGGTTTGTAACTCAGTTTCTCTGGAAGGAAAAACTTGTTCCGCCCTTCTACGTACCTTTCGTGCTCCTCTAAAAAGATCATCCTCCACCCTCTTGAAAAACGTCCTCTTCTAACGGGAGGAGGGATTGACAGGCATCCAGCCTGGGAATCCCAGAATTGATGAGAATTCAGAATGCCAGAATTGATGAGAATTCAGAATGACACAATAGATGAGAATTCAGAATGCCAGAATTGATGAGAATTCAGAATGACACAATAGATGAGAATTCAGAATGCCAGAATTGATGAGAATTCAGAATGACACAATAGATGAGAATTCAGAATGACAGAATTGATGAAAATTTAGAATACCAGAATTGATAAAAATCGAATTCGAGAATTGACGAAAATTCAGAACCACCGAATTGGTGAAAATTCAGAATCGCAGAATTGATGAAAATTCGGAATCCCAGAATTGATGAAAATTCAGAATCACAGAATTGATGAAAATTCAGAACCACTGAATTGATGAAAATTCAGAATCCCAGAATTGATGAAAATTCGGAATCGCAGAATTGATGAAAATTCAGAACCACTGAATTGATGAAAATTCAGAATCAACGAATTTATGAAAATTCCGAATCACGGAATTGATGAAAATTCAGAATCAACGAATTGATGAAAATTCAGAATCACAGAATTAATGAAAATTCAGAATCAACGAATTGATGAAAATTCAGAATCAACGAATTGATGAAAATTCAGAATCCCAGAATTGATGAAAATTCGAATCGCAGAATTGATGAAAATTCGAATCGCAGAATTGATGAAAATTCGAATCGCAGAATTGATGAAAATTCAGAATCCCAGAATTGATGAAAATTCGGAATCGCAGAATTGATGAAAATTCAGAATCAACGAATTGATGAAAATTCAGAATCAACGAATTTATGAAAATTCAGAATCAACGAATTGATGAAAATTCAGAATCAAAGAATTAATGAAAATTCAGAATCAAGGAATTGATGAAAATTCAGAATCAAGGAATTGATGAAAATTCGAATCGCAGAATTGATGAAAATTCGAATCGCAGAATTGATGAAAATTCAGAATCAACGAATTTATGAAAATTCAGAATCACAGAATTGATGAAAATTCAGAATCCCAGAATTGATGAAAATTCAGAATCACAGAATTTATGAAAATTCGGAATCGCAGAATTGATGAAAATTCAGAACCAACGAATTGATGAAAATTCAGAATCAACGAATTTATGAAAATTCCGAATCACGGAATTGATGAAAATTCAGAATCAACGAATTGATGAAAATTCAGAATCAACGAATTGATGAAAATTCAGAATCAACGAATTGATGAAAATTCAGAATCACAGAATTAATGAAAATTCAGAATCAACGAATTGATGAAAATTCAGAATCACAGAATTAATGAAAATTCAGAATCAACGAATTGATGAAAATTCAGAATCAACGAATTGATGAAAATTCAGAATCCCAGAATTGATGAAAATTCGAATCGCAGAATTGATGAAAATTCGAATCGCAGAATTGATGAAAATTCGAATCGCAGAATTGATGAAAATTCAGAATCAACGAATTTATGAAAATTCAGAATCGCAGAATTGATGAAAATTCAGAATCCCAGAATTGATGAAAATTCGGAATCGCAGAATTGATGAAAATTCAGATCAACGAATTTATGAAAATTCCGAATCAACGAATTGATGAAAATTCAGAATCAACGAATTAATGAAAATTCAGAATCAACGAATTGATGAAAATTCAGAATCAACGAATTGATGAAAATTCAGAATCAAAGAATTGATGAAAATTCAGAATCAAAGAATTAATGAAAATTCAGAATCAACGAATTGATGAAAATTCAGAATCAACGAATTGATGAAAATTCGAATCGCAGAATTGATGAAAATTCGAATCGCAGAATTGATGAAAATTCAGAATCAACGAATTTATGAAAATTCAGAATCACAGAATTGATGAAAATTCAGAATCCCAGAATTGATGAAAATTCAGAATCACAGAATTTATGAAAATTCGGAATCGCAGAATTGATGAAAATTCAGAACCAACGAATTGATGAAAATTCAGAACTAACGAATTGATGAAAATTCAGATTCAACGAATTTATGAAAATTCAGAATCGCAGAATTGATGAAAATTCAGAATCAACGAATTGATGAAAATTCAGAATCCCAGAATTGATGAAAATTCAGAATCGCAGAATTGATGAAAATTCGGAATCGCAGAATTGATGAAAATTCAGAATCAACGAATTTATGAAAATTCAGAATCAACGAATTGATGAAAATTCAGAATCAACGAATTGATGAAAATTCAGAATCAACGAATTGATGAAAATTCAGAATCAACGAATTGATGAAAATTCAGAATCCCAGAATTGATGAAAATTCGGAATCGCAGAATTGATGAAAATTCGAATCGCAGAATTGATGAAAATTCAGAATCCCAGAATTGATGAAAATTCGGAATCGCAGAATTGATGAAAATTCAGAATCAACGAATTTATGAAAATTCAGAATCAACGAATTTATGAAAATTCAGAATCAACGAATTGATGAAAATTCAGAATCAACGAATTGATGAAAATTCAGAACCAACGAATTGATGAAAATTCAGAACCAACGAATTGATGAAAATTCAGAATCAACGAATTTATGAAAATTCCGAATCACGGAATTGATGAAAATTCAGAATCAACGAATTGATGAAAATTCAGAATCAACGAATTGATGAAAATTCAGAATCAACGAATTGATGAAAATTCAGAATCACAGAATTAATGAAAATTCAGAATCAACGAATTGATGAAAATTCAGAATCAAAGAATTGATGAAAATTCAGAATCAAAGAATTAATGAAAATTCAGAATCAACGAATTGATGAAAATTCAGAATCAACGAATTGATGAAAATTCGAATCGCAGAATTGATGAAAATTCGAATCGCAGAATTGATGAAAATTCAGAATCAACGAATTTATGAAAATTCAGAATCACAGAATTGATGAAAATTCAGAATCCCAGAATTGATGAAAATTCAGAATCACAGAATTTATGAAAATTCGGAATCGCAGAATTGATGAAAATTCAGAACCAACGAATTCATGAAAATTCAGAACTAACGAATTGATGAAAATTCAGATTCAACGAATTTATGAAAATTCAGAATCGCAGAATTGATGAAAATTCAGAATCAACGAATTGATGAAAATTCAGAATCCCAGAATTGATGAAAATTCAGAATCGCAGAATTGATGAAAATTCGGAATCGCAGAATTGATGAAAATTCAGAATCAACGAATTTATGAAAATTCAGAATCAACGAATTGATGAAAATTCAGAATCAACGAATTGATGAAAATTCAGAATCAACGAATTGATGAAAATTCAGAATCCCAGAATTGATGAAAATTCGGAATCGCAGAATTGATGAAAATTCGAATCGCAGAATTGATGAAAATTCAGAATCCCAGAATTGATGAAAATTCGGAATCGCAGAATTGATGAAAATTCAGAATCAACGAATTTATGAAAATTCAGAATCAACGAATTGATGAAAATTCAGAATCAACGAATTGATGAAAATTCAGAACCAACGAATTGATGAAAATTCAGAACCAACGAATTGATGAAAATTCAGAATCAACGAATTTATGAAAATTCCGAATCACGGAATTGATGAAAATTCAGAATCAACGAATTGATGAAAATTCAGAATCAACGAATTGATGAAAATTCAGAATCAACGAATTGATGAAAATTCAGAATCACAGAATTAATGAAAATTCAGAATCAACGAATTGATGAAAATTCAGAATCACAGAATTAATGAAAATTCAGAATCAACGAATTGATGAAAATTCAGAATCAACGAATTGATGAAAATTCAGAATCCCAGAATTGATGAAAATTCGAATCGCAGAATTGATGAAAATTCGAATCGCAGAATTGATGAAAATTCGAATCGCAGAATTGATGAAAATTCAGAATCAACGAATTTATGAAAATTCAGAATCGCAGAATTGATGAAAATTCAGAATCGCAGAATTGATGAAAATTCAGAATCCCAGAATTGATGAAAATTCGGAATCGCAGAATTGATGAAAATTCAGAATCAACGAATTTATGAAAATTCCGAATCAACGAATTTATGAAAATTCCGAATCAACGAATTGATGAAAATTCAGAATCAACGAATTTATGAAAATTCAGAATCAACGAATTGATGAAAATTCGAATCGCAGAATTGATGAAAATTCGAATCGCAGAATTGATGAAAATTCAGAATCAACGAATTTATGAAAATTCAGAATCACAGAATTGATGAAAATTCAGAATCCCAGAATTGATGAAAATTCAGAATCACAGAATTTATGAAAATTCGGAATCGCAGAATTGATGAAAATTCAGAACCAACGAATTGATGAAAATTCAGAACCAACGAATTGATGAAAATTCAGATTCAACGAATTTATGAAAATTCAGAATCGCAGAATTGATGAAAATTCAGAATCAACGAATTGATGAAAATTCAGAATCCCAGAATTGATGAAAATTCAGAATCGCAGAATTGATGAAAATTCGGAATAGCAGAATTGATGAAAATTCAGAATCAACGAATTTATGAAAATTCAGAATCAACGAATTTATGAAAATTCAGAATCAACGAATTTATGAAAATTCAGAATCAACGAATTGATGAAAATTCAGAATCAACGAATTGATGAAAATTCAGAATCAACGAATTTATGAAAATTCAGAATCCCAGAATTGATGAAAATTCGGAATCGCAGAATTGATGAAAATTCAGAATCAACGAATTTATGAAAATTCCGAATCAACGAATTGATGAAAATTCAGAATCAACGAATTGATGAAAATTCAAAGTTCGAGAATTTGCGAAAATTCAGAATTTATTTAGAAGGACAATTCCAGATATGGTGAGAATTCAGAATTTATGAAAAAAATAATTAAATAATTATATCTTTCCAGATGAAAAATGTAGATTTTTCTAGAACCGATGAAAATTCAGAAATTAGCATAATAACATTAGTGTGGCATTAGACATAATTATTCGATTTTCATTAATTATCATGTAAATTTGCGATCATCACAGCCTCTGGATGATAAATATGTTTTTTTTAAACTAATCTAAATCTCTGTGTGTTGGAAATGGATAAATTTGATTTGATTTGATTTGAATTTGGCGCATTTATTTTCCGATTATTAGAATTTGTGCTGTCATCTATTTATTTTTGAAGTATTCAGAAACGAAAATTCCACTCGAATACATTCGAACACTAGATGGCAGAAGGTGTTCCATATCTTCAATCAATCCAGCTTATGTAAGGTAACCATACGTCCCGTATTTCCCGGGACAGTACAGGTATTTTCTGTTTTTTTGGCCGTCCCGACTTTTTGGCAAAAGTGTCCCGGTTTTTCCCGTATTTTACACGAAGCCTAGTTGAATTTTTATTCATTATTGAAGTCAAAGATTGACATTATTTTTCAACTCATAAATTATTTTATGATAGTTACATCTATATATGAGAATACTAATCTCCCACATTTGCCTTGGTGAACGTTTTTTTTTTCGTGGAATACATTTTAATCTACTGCAATTTGCAGTAATGCATCATTTCCCGCCATTGTGATTGATCCGTAATTTCAACGTTATTTGGCAACTTTGTGTGGTTTTGGCGTCGTTTTTGGCGATAATTGGCGATGTGCCGTATTTTCCCGTATTTGGAATCCCAATGTCCCGTATTTCTCACGAGGAAATATGGTCAGCCTGAGCTTATGTTACTATATATTGTAATATATATCCAGCTTGAAATCTTTCAGTCAAATTTTGTTTCATCAAGTTCTCAACAGATAGCAAAATGAGGGAGGGATTGATGAAATTTGCGACCATATTTTATCACAAAAACAATATTGAACTGTCGTTGTCAATTGACAGTGAATGAATATTTTTCTTCATTTTTTTTTGACATAACACGTGAAAGTAGCGAAAATGTTCCAAAAATGACTGTCACACCAAGTATCCTTCCGAAGGTTGCTTGAAAGATTCCTTCTATACATAGGCTGACCATATTTCCTCGAGAGAAATACGGGAAATTGGAATTCCAAATACGGGAAAATACGGGACATCGCCAATAATTGCCAAGAATGACACCAAAAGTGAACAATGTTGCAAAATATTGCTGATATTACAGAGAATCGCAATGGCGGGAAACGAAGCATTACTGCAAATTGCAGTGGATTCCACGAAATAAAACGTTCACCAAGGCAAATATGAGAAATTAATGTTATTACTTGTAGTTTTAATTATCATAATATAATTTATGAGTTCAAAAATAATTTCAATCTTCAACTTCAATAAGAAATAAAAATCCAAGTAGGGGCCATGTAAAAACGGGAAAAACCGGGACACTTTTACCAAAAAGTCGGGATGGCTAGAAAAAGAAAGAAAACCGGGACTGTCCCGGGAAATACGGGACGTATGGTCACTTTATCCATACTTCCGTACTGTATACTGAAGAGAAAGAGATATTTCACCTATAGCCTATAGGTGAAATATAGGTCAGCCTATAGGCTGACCATATTTCCTCGAGAGAAATACGGGACATTGAGATTCCAAATACGGGGAAATACGGGACATCACCAAAAATGACGCCAAAACCGAGCAAAGTTGCCAAATATTGTTAAAATTACGGTAAAATCACAATGGCGGGAAATGAAACGTTACTACAAATTGCAGTGGATTAAAATGAATTTCACGAAAAAAACGTTCACCGAGACAAATGTGGGAGATAAATATTCTCATTTATAGTTGTAATTATCATAATATAGTTTATTAGTTGAAAAATAATTTCAATCTTTGACTTCAATAAAGAATAAAAATTCAAGTAAGCGTCGTGTAAAATACGGGAAAAACCGGGACACTTTTGCAAAAAAGTCGGGACGACCAAAAATACAGAATATACCGGGACTGTCCCGGGAAATACGGGACGTATGGTCACTTCACCTATAGGTGTTTTTTCATTTGACTGACAGATGGAAGTAAAAGTCCATGAAAAATCTATAATCAACAGACTCATATATAATTTGAATAACTTATAATTAAGAAATAATATATCATAATATAAGAGAAAATATATGAATCCACAATAAATCAAAATTTAAAGACCATCGATTAAAATTAATTTTTCATGCTTGTCAAAAACTCAATCATCATCAGCATCTTAACAAAATAAATCTTTTTTTCTGAATTTCTTCCTTAAACCCCTGTCTAACGCTAAAGTTTTTTAAGTCCATTCCTATTGCGTAACAAAAAAGTGCAATATTTGGAGGTGTTTTTTTTTTTTACAAGAGTTTTAGTTTGACTTTATTCGCCATTGTTTGCGTTGTGTAAGACAGAAAGAAACCCTATTATTGTGCTAGTGTCACGTCCGGCCGGTAGGCACTGGCAGAAATGGCTGAAAGAGGCCACAGGGACAAGTATATGAAGGCATCGCGACTTCCAGTCTCACGTGTCAAGACGATAATGCGCAGTTCTCCGGAGGTGACGAACCTCAGCCCGGACTCGATCTTTTTGGTGACGAAGGCTGCCGAAGTGTTCGTCGGGCATCTCGCTCAGAAGGCTTGGGAAAACAGCGGACGCACCAACAAGGTCGACTACTCGGACTTGGCGAGCGCCGTCAGCACCGAGGAGTACCTGTCGTTCCTGGTCGACATCATACCCAAGAAGATCACCGCCAAGGAGTACTTCAACATCCTCAAGAAAGTCGAGGCCAAGGAGGCCGAACTCCGACAACAGGATGATAACGCCTAATTTCCTTTAAAATCATTATAGTATGTGTCAGATGTACTCTTGTATCATGGATTCATTATACATGTTATGTGTGTGCACGTGTCATTTACTATATACTTCAGAGATGTCGCTGCTCAAACATTTTTCCTATTGATGTTTCATTTTACAATGCGATTATTATAAAATGATTGATTTTAGGTGGTTTGAATTTACTCTTATTTTCGAATAGAATCCTTTTTTTTTTATGTCGGTAAAAACTGAATTTAGTCACCCTTCTTGGGCGTCAAGACCTTGAGTTGCAACCTTGAGCATAACTTTGGCAAGTAAAAAAAAGTATTTCTACCGCTCCCCTATATTTCCCCACTGCAGTAATCCAACAGGTATCCACAATAGCCACACGTGCTCAAAAGCCACAGAATTGAACAAACGGTACACATACTGGTACTAATCAATTTTAAAAAAAATCGAAAATAAAATTTAACATTAAAAAAAAATTGCTGGGTTTTTGACGTTGCGAAGCCCAACAGAAGTAGTTTAATATTGTAAAAGCAAATCGGTGCTGAAAGAGGACTGTGAGCAGAATAGGGTAATTTTCCGTAAACATGGTCATTGTCAACGTGGCGGTAACTTTTTTCCACACAAAAATCGGAAGCCGTGATTGTGGAATCAGTGTTTGCTAGTTCTGGCAACCCTTTATTGAACCTCATCACTGGCTTGCTGTATGTCTTTTGGAAATGATAAAACAAAGAATTATGTCTATGTTTATAATTATGGGGGGGGGAGGATTTGTACAGTAACTAAGATGGTGGGATGACCGTGTTAACCTGCACAATTCCCGTATTTTTTTATATTATAAGTAGCACGATGTGATTATATTATTTTGTCATGACGGCTGGCATTGGGTGTGTTTCACTCGGGGATCCACCACTTTACGCAGCAAGTGTATCATGACCATTCACAGCAGAATAAAAAAGGTGATCTTCCGGTGATGACAATGCTTAATATCAGCTTCGAATGTTTGTGAAAAATAGAGAAATGAAGCTGAAATAATCTAAAAAAAGTAAGTAAGAGGGGGGGGGGGAACACTACTTATGATCAGGATTCTAACCCTGCCTCTGAAGCAGAATATTTAGCATTGTGTAGCAACGAGCCCTCAGCTGACTGAAAATGTTCTGCATATTAGTGTTTTCTGCACTGGAAAAATACTATTGTTGCTGGAGGTGGTTTTTTTTCCCATCATTTTTACCTTACTTGGCTGGTATGAAGTTTTCAGGCAAGGATGCACAATTAAGTAATGAGCACTAATGACAAAAGGGCCAAGTCCTCCTGACAAAAAAGAATTTAAAATGAGGCTTAAAATATAGCAGGTTGGCTTGAGAAATATTTTGAGTACCTATGAAAATTTTCGAAGAACTAAAGCACCAAGGTAAACTATGGGGGTATTCAATTTGGCACCTCAATCTTACAGAGTCAAAGCCTCTCTGAAATGCTTAATGTTCACAGAATACGGGTCTCATTGAGAAAAAAACTTGTATCATAGTACACGGGAGGGCTTGCTAAGTCCCAGGTCGCCATGGTGACTGAAAAAATAATAGCCCAAATATTTCTGCGATGTGATTACTAGCTTGGGCAAAAGAAAAATGCTTATCGCCTAAGATATTGGTTGAAAGAAAATGATTTGTCGATTCCTGAAGGTGAACTGCTTTTCTTTCCACAGATCTGTTTCAGCATCACATCCAGAGGAAAAATCAAAAACATCTCTTAATGCAATTGCCACCAGGAGGACAAATTTCTGTACAGCGCTTCAGACTAATATTGTATGTTAAAAATAAGGAAATTAAAAGTGTCTCTGGTGCATTGCTTAGTGCACTTGCCCTGTATGCAAGAGGCGTCAGGATTTGATTCCAGAGAGGAGACAAATCACTTTTTTTTCAACAATTTTTTTTGGCATAAAATCTGGAAAATCGTATCTCTCAGTATATTTTGGGCTGAAAAACATCTCTTTAGCGGTGATTCTTGTTTTAATAAATTACAAAACCTTGAGCTGGAAATAATGTAACAACCTTTGGTTTAACAGAATACATAATTAGAAACATTCTACACTTTCATTCCCCAACCAATTGTTGGACATAATACACATTTGCAGAGTAT
The DNA here is from genome assembly GCF_987345545.1 of Pholcus phalangioides. Classification (NCBI taxonomy): domain Eukaryota; kingdom Metazoa; phylum Arthropoda; class Arachnida; order Araneae; family Pholcidae; genus Pholcus; species Pholcus phalangioides. The sequence goes on from NW_028301602.1 coordinate 26,714,953, forward strand.
TGCTGCCACTGGAGGAGACTTGGTAATTTTCTCGACAAACATTATTCTAACTAACTCAAATTTGGTGTTATACTTAACATTATTAATGATGGCTGTAGCGTGCCTTGTCGGGGCAGAAATTTTCTTCTAGGCCCGTTTAAAAGGGAAAAAGTTATGCCAAATATACATTATTTGTGAGACTTCCCATTCAAGCCGGGTCCATGAGGGCAAATGCCCTGGTTGCCCTAGCCTAGTTATGGCCCTTATCAGTGACCCAAACTAATACATTTATTAAAATGAAAGATTCAGACACACTACTGCAAGGCTTGGCAAATCTCAGGAATGAGGTTTGTATGAGCACTAGAAAATTGGTAGTATGATCTTTCGTAACAGGTTGAAGAAGGTTCAGGTGGATCATGTGTGCGTGCGATGATTTTTCCTATCCGCGCCTGAGAGAAGGTAGTAGAGGCAGGCATCTCCTGCTGCAAATAGAGTGTAGGCAGGCATCTTCAGCTGCAAATGGAGCATAGGCAGGCAGATCCAGGATGATGTGTCAGAAGGGGTGAATTGTATAAGTTCTCTGAATAATCCTGTATTTTATGGGACACATTTTCCCCCACTCTTATTATTCGGCTCTCGACGATCACCCTTCCTTTCCCCCTATCGAAAAATATATTTAAATCAGTTATCACATGGCCATAGAATCTTCACTTTTAACCCTAGAATACTAACTCCGAAAAAAAAACCTATAAAAATTACATGTTAACTGTCTATATCTCTACGTTTCTGAGATGCAGAGTTAGTATTCTAGGGTTGAGGAGTTTTGTTAGTTAAATGATAACCCAAAGATTTTTCATCTCCTAAGTAAATTGTTTGTTCTGTACTGCTTTGAAATTGATGTAAAATTATGTGGTATTTTCATTTATCTGACTCATCATGGCGTTTTTTATTGGTTTTAGGCTATATTCTCCCCTCCAATCAATGTTTACTATATCTTCTATGAAAGACCAGATTCTCTCAAGATACATTAACAATCCTACAATGTCTATGGCTTGATGTCAATTAATACTTAAAGCAACTGAAAGGTAAAGAATGTCATTTTTGCTGGATTGAAAGTGTGTAATCCTTGTATCGTTCCTGTGATTTTGTTCAGAAATACACTTATTCAAAACTGTTATCAAACACACAGATGCAGGGGTCTGGGCAGCCGAAATTTGTGTCTATTTTCTGGACCCTTTACAAAATTCCAAATCTGAAAAATTTGCCATTTGCAAAATACAAATTAATGGAACGAAAAGTTTTAAATTTAATTGCTTTTTTGTACGAAACTCATTTATTTATATAATTAATTCACGAAAAGCAACTCATGATGTTGCACTCGTATCAGGATGCAGATATTCATACACAAAATTTAAGCAAAACAGAAATAAGTGCCGAGCAATAATAGTTATATACATATATAACAATTATCGGAACAGATACCTTCAGGAAAGGCTACATATCAAAAGCCGGAAGATGCTTAAAATACAAAGAATATGTAGGGAACACAGGAACATGTCTGACAATAGGCTATTCCAAACTCTACCCACCCCATATAAGGAGTACTTTGGGCAGTTTTTTCTTGCAAAAGGGATATGTATATATGTTACCGCTAAAGCTCGAAAGCCGTTAATGTGCACATTACCTAGCTAATCTGCAGATTAACTGATTTGATACCTAGATAATCTGTAGAATAACTTATTTCTGCACTTTAGAGGTAACATATACACAATGAATGGCTTTTGACAAGCAGAGTTTGTCAGTTGCATTATCTCTGAGAAAGGTGAAGTATATGTGAGATCAGGAATTATTTGTACATGATGCGTATGTCGATATCAAGGCAGTGCCATTGCAAAGAATGTTCACTTGAAAACCTCGAACATTTGCAATGGGAACGGTTGTATAAGTAAGACAAATACTTAGCGAATAGTTTCTGAGTTTGTTAAAGGTTCTTTTGATATGATTTTCAACAATGGAATTTATTGAATCTTATAGCAATCAATTGATATTTAATTTCTCTATGCAAGGAGGATGATTCTACATGACCATCGCATCCTCGTCTACAACAAGTATACATACCAATACAAAACAGAGTATAGAAAGGAGAAAAGAGGAACTGAAGCTAAAGAGCGTGGGTGATCTTTTCCTGGAACGTTGTTGAGAGAGAGAGAGGCCCCTTCTGGGTGGTTTATCCTTCGTCTTCCCCAGTGTTTTGCAGCGAAGTCTTCAAAACAGCTTCAACCTAGTTCACGACCAATCTTTCAAGAACTTTGAACAAATCGGAATAAAAATTTAGACAAATTCAGTAATTTGACAATTCTGACAAATTTCTTAGGAGTCCAGCATTGTTTTTCCCAAGAAAAAAAAAATCATAAATATTGTATTTTCGACTTTTTGAGACCTAATGACCCCCTTTTCATGTTAGAAGACACAGTGATTATAAAATCGGAAAATTTTGTCATTATTTGACTCTGACTTGGCAATTGTGCATAGGAAATTTTAGGTGCCAATGATGATTTTTTAGCCACCACGGCAACTTGGTGTCTGGGATTTGTCCAGCATTGCTGTAAAATAAGCTGCACGTTCTATCAAAAGCAATGTGTTGTTCTTTAATGTGCGTGTGATTGTAGGTGATATAGTGCCATTTCACGTTCTAAGGGAGGAAGTGTCATAGTGACTGACTTGCATCGACCTGGGTTCAAGCCCCACCATTGCCACAGTAAATTGGTGGTCGGCTGAAGTTGGTTTTCTGTTATTCCCAGCTTTGAGGCGCAAATGCAAGCCGATCTCCCCATTTAAGAGTCTGGCTACAGAGAGCAACAGTCCTATAAACAATACAGGTATTCAGTCATTATACTTCACTTCTGAAATATAGATGGCAGCTCTGAAAAATCTGACGCAACACTAGATACACACTCAGACTATTAGGTACACACACTTACACGTCTGGCACAGCTCACTAGGTAGTAAATTGCCCATGGCGATAGACTTGAGTTGTGCTTGGTTCGAAAAAAAAATTCTAAGGTAGGAGTCCTTATAATAAGAAACAGTACTGCGGTCACCACATGATTATACAAACTGACTCATTTTTTGTGAACTTCATTACTTCTCGTCATTGAATTTTTTAATTAATGTTTCAGGTTGTGATATTCAAAGATAAAGATATGGCTGAATCTTCCGTTGCACCTGCACAAATTTTCCAATCAGAAATAGTGGTAGCACCTTTACGATTCACACCAAACATATCAGCGATTGACACCTTCCTGAGCATTTTGAAAACTTCGATCGGACCAAATGGCAAATTAAAAATGATTCAAAATTTTCCGGGCTCACATGTAACTGTGACATCATCATCATCAAGACTATTTCACATTGTTCCGGTGAAGAATTTGATTGTGAAATTCATCATCGCTGCAGTGAATGCTCATTTGAAACATTTCAGAGATGGTGGTTTGTATTGTGCATTGCTTACGATGTACTTACTGAGAAATGCAGAAAAAACTGACATAGACCCTATAATTATCAGTACCTTGTACAAAGAGTATGGAAAAATATTTTATGATGTATTAAATTCATCTCACAAACTTTTCTCGGGTAGTGTTGAATTGTCGAACATGAATAACCTGCTCTCTGTTATAAGGACTACAATTTCATCAAAACCAGGTTGTACCATTAAGGAATGTGAAAAAGAACATTTGACATTACTGTTGATCAAGGCATTCGTGAACTCAATTCCAGAATTCTCAGAAATGCATCCTGTCATCATGAGGCATAGCATTGTTTTCTATGCAAACTGTGGCCGTTCACCAAATCACTCAAGATTGTTGAATGGCCTGCTGTTGAAAACCGGAGATGCCAGCCAAAAATTGATCTCAAAATTCAATGAAATCTTTAAATCATCAAATAAGATTTTTAAATTGGCTGTATTTTCAGTCGATTTATCTGGTGGCAGCGACTCAATTCCGGGTAATCTGAAAGAGGATTCTTTGGTTTCAATTAAGAACGAAGTAGCCTTGCATCTCCAGAAAATAGCTGTGAAATTGATTTGTGATGGCGCTGAGGTAGTCTTATGCCAAAAGGGAATAGAGCATGATATGCGACAACAGCTAGAGGATAATGAAGTATTAGTGATCGAACGGTTAGGTGTGGAATTGACGACTAATTTGCAACATATGACAGGTATATACATTGAATGATAATTGATTTGATAATCTTATTTTTTTTTTTGCTCCACCACGGGTCTGGAAAAATTAAAATATTTTCGGTGCTAGCCAAATTTCTTGAGAGTCAAGCATTTTGTGTTTTGAAAGTGGAATGATCTGAAATAACATTTTTTTAGACTTTTCGAGGTCATATGATTTCCAAAAACTTTGGGTTGTCTTCAGACTCCAATTAAGCAATGGTACGTAAGAAATTTTATGTGCTGATGCCAATTTTTTAGTTGCGATGGTGACCGGTTGCTTGAAATTTATAAACCCTGGTTCATATTGAAATGTGTAAATACCATGTAGCGTGCATATGCAACCCTCTTTTCCCCAAAAATCGCGTCCTAAAAATAGGGGGTGGTTCTACATGGATATTGTTATAGATATTAACAAATTATTCAGTTCCTTGAAATTTATGCGATCAGGGCCACAACTAGATGTTTGTTCACCCCTTGTAATGTTGAAGGAGAGGTTTCAGAATGAAATTGCGCCCCCCTCGTGTCCAGGGCACGAAACCCGCCTGCTACCCCCTAGTTGTGGCCGTGTATGCAATATTTGATATTTAATGTATGCCGCTGTGGTGGTTGAGTGGTTATAGTGACGGACTCGCGATGCGAGGATCCGGGTTCGAACCCCACAGTGGTGGTCGGCTGAAGTTGGTTTTCTGTGGTTCTCAACTTCAAGGCGCAAATGCGAGCCGATCTCCCCGTTAAAAAGTCTCGCCACAGAGAGCAACAGTCCTACAACGATAAATCATTCAATCATAACACTTCACTCATAGTTAGAAAAACTGGTGGCAGATGGCAGCACTACACATAACAAGCATTACAGAGAAACAAAAAACTTCACGTCAGGTTTCACTACACGTACACGCACATTCCTGCATGTACCGATTCGTTGGGGGTTCCGCGGGGGGGGGGGGCGGGGTGCATGTGTGGTGTAGCAGTAGTAGGTAGGGCCTCCAAAAAATGGCTCGGGGATCCATGATGTTCTTAAGTCAGCCACCTCGTTGGGCAATTTGCCCGTTGTGGCGTTGTATTTGTATTTGTAAGTGAAGAACTTGTTGCATGGTGAGAAGCAATTATAATAAAGGTAATAAGCTGTAATAAAGACATAAGTAAACAAATGAAAGTCATAAGCAGCGCAATACAAAACTCAGAAATTTGCTGTACAACAATGGATGCAAACAGAATCGATTATCACACAGCTCTCTGTATTTTGTAATTCCAAAAATAAAATTATACATTTTAAACAGGTTTAAAATAGCAAAATTTAACAAATCAATGTTATTACCAATGTACATAGATCTTATATCAGAATAGAAGGATCAAGAGTTAGCAGTACACGAGACTAAGTTTCTGTCTCCAGATTGTTTGAAATTGACGGTGCAAATAGCCTGGGGTTTAATCCTGAGAAATTTTACCTTTAATAAAGGAATCTAAGTTGTGTATTAGGCTTGTCTCTCATCCAAATATCAGTTTCACCTTTTATAGTACAAACATACAAAATATATTTTTGATGATGTAGAAAATTTGAGGAATTCACAATTCTTGACACATCAGTCTGAGCAATTTGATTTAACAGTATTTAGGATCGATGGCAAATAAAATTTAATGTCTCTACGTTCAGGTGTGGATATGAATATGACAGAGAAATGGAAATCCACAGTCTCCAAATATATATAATCCAATCAGGAGTTTACAATCAGAGTGACTGGTGATGGTAATGAACTTGTTGATGTAGCTGATTGCGATGTATTTAATGAGAGTGATGAGGAATATAATGGTTTCTGTGAGGAATGAAAATTATCTTATTTTAAATAAAAAATATCTGCAATGAGAACATTTTTTCAAATTTTTTTAGCCCAAGTAATCGGGGAGTGGGGGGGGGGGGTGTCTTTAATCACATTAAAATATGGTAATAGCTTAATAAATACAAATACAAGGCCAAAACAGGCGAAATTCCCAATGAGGTGACTGAGAGAAAGATCCCAGTCATAACAAATATGGATGTCATATGTTTCTAAAATACAGCTGCCCAATTCAAAATATAATCATAAAAGACTATGTATGTATAAATCATAAAATGTAAACATTGTCCATGAAAAATATTTATGGTTGTTTAGATTGGAATCACATCATTAAATTTCAGTGCCTAAATTTCTGCCTTTTATTTTTACTAACATTAGCACACAGATAAAGTGATTGGTTGTACTGTGCTTTCAGTATACCAAACTTTTTCTTTGTCTCCTGAGTTCTCACATAACCCATATAACTAAGGGTTATTATAAAATTTTATCAGTTTATTTCAATACAAGGCAATCTTTGGCATAAACACAACATGTGTGTGCACATTTAATGAATCTTCCACTGTGTTCTACTCTGTGTTATAGCTGCTATTTTTGAAAGGTTTATTGTTGTGTTTTGCATCTCAATAATTTTAATAATTTTCAATAGGTTCTGTTCCAGTTTCGTCTCTGTCTGATGTAACAAGCATTACATATGGTTTTGCATCATCTTTCGAATCCATGGATATTGGAAATAAAAGTTATGTGCTGATCCAGGATGATGACAGACCTTTTCAAACTGTACTATTATGTCATTCAGATGAAGAAGCCTTAGATGAAATGCAGGCAAGATTTTTTTTGAAGCATTTATTGGCAACAGCTTGATGATTTTTTTCATCTACAGTTGTTATTTTCACAAATCTGTGCACGCTTGAACAATGAGTTCTTAAATGGAAAAGACGTTGAACAAATTGCATATTGTTTTAGGACCGGGTGACTAGTTTGTTGATCAGTTGAAAGTAGACATGTCAGTTCAGGCTAAACTACAAAGAATGGTTTGTATGGCCATCTCTGGCTGTATGAAAACCACTCACTCCTACTGAAGCACTCAAACTTTTACTCTGGATGTATCCTCTACACATGCATATAGAGGCTTAAGCAATCATCTGTTTGAAAAGATTCAAGAATTTGGATCATCGGAAAGAGTACTCACAGTACTTATTTTGGGGTGGTCTTGATGTAAATATTACACAGCATTCATATCTCAACATGGCAAGTGATGACATGCTTTCCAAATTTGCATTTAATAAGCCTTATATGGTTCAGTTCCCTTCTAGGGAAGACTGGGGCATTGCTCCTACTCACAGTGATAGAAATCTTATTTGGTATACTGATGGCTCTATGCTTGGAAACAGTCCGGAGCTAGAGTATGCTGTCCTGGAGATGGTACAGTTATATCCTTTAGGTGACTACACCACTGTTTTTCAGGTTGAAATCTTTGCAATTCTCATGTGTTGTAAAATTTGCATGGATAGAGGTTTTAGTAGAAGATGCATTTTTATATGTTCCAATAGTCAGGCTGCACTGATGGCTCTTCAGAAGTCTGAAATCACTTCTCATGTGATCTGGGAGTGTTACACTGTGCTCTGTAATTTATCCAACAACAACAGAGTCAAGCTTTGCTGGGTACCGAGTCATTCAGGTATCTCAAGTAATAAATTGACTGACAAGCTGGCTGGAAGGGGTTCTGGGACTCCGTTCATTGGTCTTGAGCCCAGCTTTGGGCATTCCATGGGAAATCGATCAGAAATACTGTTTTCAACTCATTCAAAAGAAAACAGTACCAAGATTGGCTGAACACTGATGGTCAGCGACAGGCAAAAGAGATAAATTGTGACTCTGCTCTAGTTTTAGGCAGAAGGATCTGATGAAGGTCAGCAAAAATGGTATTCGTATAGCTGTTGGTCTACTTACTGGCCACTGTACTCTTAAAAGGCATCTTAATGTCATAGGAGTTAGTAGTGACTCAACCTGTAAAGGTTGTTTATATAAGGAAGAAACGGCTACTTGCTTTCTTTGTGAATGTGATATGTGCTCTGCACACAGGTTTGAGCACTTGAGTCGTCATTTGATTGAACCATGGGAGCGGTAAGACATTCCTATTAGAACTCTGCTGAGCTTTGCTTCAGCTACAGGTCTCTATTAAAGACTTCTATTTTCTTTTGGGGATAGTACAATAGACCTCTGTTTGCAATGCTAGGTTTTGTTGAACCACCCACCCATAAGTCTATGTCTAACGTAATAAAATTCAACACACTCTTTCTTTCTCTCTGTGTGTTGATCACAGTATTTACTTGATTCTTATTTGTGAGCAAGGACTAACAAAGACTGTTTTTCTGGTTTTTGTTTTTTTTTCAAGATTAATTCTATGAATTCTCTGTTAGGTAGTGTTCCAACTGCTTATATAATCTACATAAGTTATAAATGATGCTCATATGAGTATCTTGCTTTTGCTAAAAATTTAACATTTGTAGCATTTTAATTGTATGTATTGTATTGAACAAAAATTGTTTTCTTACTTAAGCAAGATATGCAGCCAATTTTCACTAGATTGTATATCTAGATTCATCTCTAGATTTTATAAAAAATTCAAAATGCTTTTAGGTATAATTCCCTTGCATGTATTCCAAATAATATTCTTTAGAGCTGTTTACTCGAACCATTTCTGTGATAAAATTATTCTTTCATGTGAATACATTTTAGAAAACCCAAAGTTCAAAATTCTTGTCTGCATTCTCAATTCTTAGCTATTCAGAATGAATGATTCGTCTCTATTGTAAGTGAAATTAAAAGTGTCTCACAGAAGTTTTGAACTGCATTTTCTGCTTTGCAGGTTGTCTGTAAACAAGCCATGGATACTCTGTATCGACTTGTAAAAGATCCTCGTGTTTGCTGCGGGGGAGGGTGTACTGATATTTGCATATCACAACTGATGAAAAAAGAGGTTTGTGGCCATCTCATCTTCTAATTACTATGCTGAATTTGAACATTATTATCATTCAAATAAAAATTTCATTTCATTGATGCTAACTTGATATTTTACTCATGCATAATGTTCATTTACAGTCAGACTTGTTGTGGTGATAATGTGATCAATGTCTTAGAAGTATATGTATTGTTTAAATAAGGTCAAGTATGTTTAATGTTTTTACTTACACATCATTACCAGACACTTTAAAATTTTTATGCAACAATTAGAAGAACATCAACCCTTTTTGGCCCTATGTCAAGGTAGAACAGAAATTAAGAAAAAAATTATATTTAATTGTTATAATGACCTCCATACGATTACAGGAAGACTCCTTGCTAAATTGGTTTCTCAACAAAACTTGTGAGCTATTCAAAAAATGCAATAGCTAGCATCCAGGTGCCTTCCTGTAATCATGATTGCTGGGTGCGCTATAAAGTATAACTTATTAAAACCAGAGTACCTAAAAACCTCTAAGCTCAAAAGTCGAACCCTGTTTTGTAGTGCCCCCTGATGTGCCAAACCTGCTTAGCACCAGAAATTTTCAATGAACAAATCTTTCATTTCAAGACCTTACACATGTAAAACCCATGTTCAATAAAATGTCAAACTCGTCATAGTGCCAGAATTCTGCAAAATAAATGGTGCATTAAATCGGTGTTTGACTACTATCTAGCCTGAGAGCTTTGTTTTTAAACGTTCATCCAATCACGTTGTTTTTTATTTTTCATTTGTAAAGAGGTATACATGGCCTAAGTTTCCATGGTATATTCAATGGATTTGAGTAACCACAAAGACTGACATCCAAAGATCCAAAGAAATTGTGAAAACAATCATATACCATGATTCGCTTGCTTATAATCTGTGGCATTGTGTATAATTTGCACATGCAAGTTTTGCTGTTGGGAGAAAAAAGTGCTCTTTTATATATAACTCATAGCAACAGTTCATCTCTGAATGAAATATCACTACATGAATGTCCATTAACATATTGTGTGAAATAAAAGAACCACCTACAACATTTTAATTCAAACATACACAAAATAAGATTAGATCCTTAGTAAATCTTGATGTCAGTATTCTGGTACCATTCAAAAATTCGAATATAATGCTCGGTTTCATTCTCAAAAAAGGTCTTTTCACATTCTCCTTAAGTGATCCTTCCACTTTTCCGGGACTAGGTTCATCCTGGATTGGAGTATGTAGTCAGGTTTTGGAGACCATACTTACAGCCGGGCATTGCCTTAGTCGAGGGGTTGCAGAGAAGAGCCATGCATGCTCTTGATCGCACATAGGGCTTAAGCTATGAAGAAAGACTTGCTTTTTTAAAAATGTTTGCATTGGAAGAGTGCAGGTGTCAGGGGGGGGGGATTTGATCCCGTTGTTTAAAATTTTCAATGCGACGGATAAAGTTGACCACACACACACATAAGTTATTAATACATCTTCAATCAACTGCTTTGACAAGGGAACACCAGTATCGATTGGTAAGGGACAATTCTAGGTTGAGGTGTTACAGGGAGTTTTTCCCTTATAGGGCTGGGAATAAATTTAATAGCTTACCTCTGGGGGTTGAGAATTCTAACACAATTACATGTTTAAAAAGAAATACGATGAACATATTCAATCGAGAAGCTATCCATACTTTTATGAGATAACCATAATTTTTTATGGGCCCAGTATATTTATATTTTATCATAATTAGTTTTTTATTGCTCAAAGGGTTGCTGTATTTTTGATATAGTTTAGATATTTATTCGACATCTATATTTTTTTATGGGCATCTTTTTTCAGCCACGTCATTGGATATTTTGTCTGTTGTAGCCTTTGTGTTTGTATTTATTGTATTCTGTATTTGAAAAAATCTCTCTCTCTTAAAGAAGGGGTTGTTGATCACGTTTCTAGGGGGGGAAGGAAAAATGTTATTCTCTCTCCTCCTACTTGCTTCTGTAAGTCATATTTTTATTCCAACCTGAAAGCAAGAAAAAAGAAAAGTTGTAGGTAATATGCAGCAAATTATAATCCTCTTCAAGAAATTCAAATTTTTTTAATGTATGTTCACCAGATTCTAAGAGTCTAAGAGGCCATTCAAGTATTACGTCAGCATTGATGTGTGGGGAGTGGGTTTTCGATTTGTTGATTTTTTTTTATGACAAGGGGAGGGGTTGGATAATGCTTACGTCATCAACCACCCTTTATGAAAATATGAAACATTCTTAATGGCATCTTACTCTGTGCGCCAAAAATGAGAAAAACCTTTCGATAGTTTCTGCACACTTGAAGTAACATCCCCCCCATTAATAAGTGTCCTACAGAACCACTTTAGTCCGGGCCACTTAAGTGATCTGAAACTGTGCCACGCATCCCTCAAATGATCCGTAATTATATGCTGCGGATCACTTAAATAATCTGAGAATGTGCCGTGGGTAACTTGAGTGATGTAGAACCGCACTGGGGGGGGGGGCACTTAAGTGCTCTAAAACTATGTCACATGTCACTCAAGGGATCTCTGTGTCACGGATCACTTAAATGTTCTGGAACTGTGTCCCAGGTCATTTAAGTGATCTGAAAATGTGCCACGGCCATTTAAATGCTCTGGAATTGTACCACGGGACACTTAAGCGTTCTGTAAATGTGCTGCTTCGTTCATTTTTAGAAAATTAGGTTTGAGGAGGGCAGGCCGCATCGATAACCCCCAGGGCCATATTTGGTCCAAGTGCCTTTATGCGATTTATCATTATATGGCTTAGAGGGCAAGTCGCTATGAATTTATTAAAGGTAAATTTTGAGTTCATAGCCTTCAAATAACATTGAAATTAACAGAAATTGATTATAACATCATATAAAGGTATTTCCTTCAGAAATTTCAATTAAAAAATTTTTTTGCATTAAAAACTAAATTTTTGATCGTTGGGGGGGGGGCGGATACAGAGGGGAGAGCTGATGAAGAAGATTTGCTGACAAGGGGGGGTCAAAAATGGCTAAAAATTTGCTTACATAGTACTTGAACGGCCCCTAAGCAAGAAATTATGGTAGCCTAGAATGTTCTGCTTTTGTTAATTGTTGACAGATTATCTCTGTTATTATTGTCAAAATATTTTTTCAAATATTTAAGTATAATTATTTTGTTTATTCTCATCTTCTGTGTTAGGTTTTGAACAGAGCTACAGATTTAGCTGGTGTTGCAAGTTGCATGTACTCGGATGTTCTTGGTGCTCTTGAAATCTTTACAGAATCTCTAACCGATGTTGCTCTATCACTTTATAACAAACCAAGGTTCTCATTTGTTACTGACAAAAAATATAGACATTTATGGGAAATGAATGGAAGCGAAACTCCATCGGAAGACACAAGTTGCAAATGTGGGAGGTATATAGCTTCCAACATTGATCCTTCCGAATGGATATTTTTCACCAAAAATGAACCCATACCTACATTTCCATTGTTATCAGAAGAAGTGCTTAATTACTCTCAAGAATTCCCTTTAATTCCTGATGAGCTTGCTGTAAAAATCAATTCTTCCATATGTGCATTTGAGACCTCGTCATCTTTGCTGCAAATAGGTTTGTGTATTGTATCTGACTGCTGAATTGAGCCAAAATGGTCTTTCAATTTCTGGTTTTGCATTATTGCTCTATAACAGGCTTCAAAGGTGTTGATTTGTTATTCTGTTCTTTTCTGTGAGAAAACTTGTTGGCTAAAGTCAGTGCTTGACAAATAAAAAAAAAATAAAAAAAAATTCAAGTAGTAACAAAATGTCTTTGGAGAGATTTTTTTTTCATGAAAAACCGTCCAGAATAATCCTTTTCGTTAGGGGGGGGGGGGTGCTTGGTGATCATTGTCTGCATTGGTAGATACACTGTTATAAATTATAAACATTTTGTATTGTTCTAAGTCGTCAAAATAAATTTGCGTACTGGTGATAAATGCTTTCTGTCGTCATGACAACCTGACGCAGAGACATGTGTATGTGATGCCTTAAGGAGTTTGATATAAGTGGTAATAAATTGCTGCTTCAAGTTGTAAAACAAGCATGATCATTGAAATAAATTTATTTGTTTGTTACTCTTGATTATTCATTTTCTAATTCATGTGGGAATTAAGTTGTCTAATTAAATTGATGTGATTGGTTTCTTACCTTTATCTCTTCGTGCGTTTCAATTTGTATTTTTGTTCCAGAAAGAATCAATTTTGTGTGAAAATGTTAAGCAAATATTTTTCTCGAAATTGAAAATAACTGGCTAATGAATCAGACACATTTGAGTATTCTCCATATTTATAATCGGATAAGGATTTTTCCTCCCTTGTAGCAGAGAGAGAGAGAGAGAGAATTCCTTTGAATTTTAATCTGTCTAAATGACTAAAATTAATCCTATGATACTAAAAATTTCAATCAATCATCATTGTGCACTCTCTGAATTTTCATCCATTATCACCCATTTCCATCCACTGAGTTGCGAGATGCCATAAATTCTGCTGTTGAGCCTTCTTGAATGTTAGACATGCATGAGGTGCCTTAAAGCTTGATTCTGACCATCATGTACTAGGAATCTGTACATTTTTTCCAAACTTCAACCAAGTACTCAGTTGCAAAACAGAATAGAAAGTATTGTTTTCTAAAATGTTGCAGAAATTATTTTAAGACAGATGTAAATGTGATGAAATTGTCAAGTGACCCAGAAATATATGATAGCTAGGGATACGTAAATTTCGTATTTACGAAATAACTGCAGTAAATGTGAAATTCACGAAATAAATGTGAAATTTGCTAACTTTAATGAATAAATGCAAGAAATTTAATTTTTACTACTTTTCAGAGAAATCTTGATAATTTACACTTAAACATCGCTAATTCTTCAGTGTGCTCCCAAGCTATAATTGAATCTTAAAAAGAACACGAAATTGAATACTCTCAAGTAAAGGACCTAGTATCAGACACCTGAGCAGAAAAAATCACATTAAATGTTGCTTCCAAACATGAAAGCTTATGAGTTGAAGGTAACTTATGTGTATGACTGCATATCTCGTACAGTCAGAGCTGTCTTAATGCATAGACCATAAGCTTCATTTATAGTAATGAGATTTGGTACTATTATTTTCAACAGTTAAGTATGTAAATTGGTAGACAAGTGCTTCTAGCTCAGTAGGGACTCTAAAACATGAGTTTCCCTGAGCCCATGATTCTATAAGACAGACCTTGAGCACAGTACTTCCTTGAGTAATATCTGTGCATCAAATTGGTCCACCAGTCTTTATCTCCTTCTTTTCAAGGTGACCCAAAGTAGGAGGGTGTGCTATCGCAAGTCCCAAAGGGCAGTGTTGAAGAAGTTTCCAGCAGTCCTCCCACAACCCGTTTGAAACAAGTTTTTCAACAAACAGCAGGTAAACCTTCATTATGTGATTTTGTGATGGCTTCCGTCTACGCCCCATAGTTTTCAAAGTTCAGTCATCTTACAACTTACCTAATGGTCGTATTGACACTGTGATGTACTCATATCAGGAGGATCAACGTTTGAACCCCTCTGGTGGCGCTGTGGTGGTCAGCTGAAGTTGTTTTAATGCAGTTTTCCAACTTTGAGGAGCAAATAAGAGCCGGTTTCCTATTAAAAAAGTCTCTCTACAGAAAGCAGACGGAACTTGAACACTACTTACACAACACGAATATTCAGTTGCCTGTCACACTGCTAACTACGCTTAAAACAACCCTTCATATGTATGCACAACCCTTTCCGTCATCTCTAAGCGGATACAGGCTCTTTGAATCGGGGGGGGGGGGAGAGGAGAAGTGAATACTTGTACCTGCTCTCCCAGCCACGCCAATAATATCAATTTTTTCCTGAGTGGGGAAGGGTTCCTGACTATGCTGGCATCATAGGCAGATGCATCCTCTATTCATTAGAAAAATACATTATTGGCAGAGGTATCGGAAGTGTTGTGAACTTGTAGGTGCTCATCTTTAGTTTTAGAAATTTTGATTTCTGAATCGATTCTGGTGTGCTTTGGCCCATGCCACAAATCACTGTGGGTGCTCGAGCACCAGCAGCATTCCTCCCCCAGCTCAGACCGCACTGATTATTGGCATAAGTGGAGCTAGACAATCACTCCCCACCCCTGTTCACTTTACACACTGGATTCCAACCACCCCCTCCCCGCTGTTCAAAGAACCTGCATCCACTCATATCCAGCATGCACCAATAGGTTAGAAATTCAAAAGAGGAATTTCATGAGGTGCATGAATGGTTCAGCAACAGCAGTAGTGTGCAATCAGGTCTGTAACAAATAAAATTGATGCATATTACTACAGGCAAAATAACTCGCTGAGTATTTACTTTCAAATTCGAAAGACAGATGGCAGCATTTGTTAAACCCATAAAAAGCATTCCACTGGAACAAGCATTACGTTTGGTACAGAACATATACACAGCACATTCTAGCATGTACCAATTCGTTAGAAATTCTTGGAGGAAAAATTTACGAGTCACATTGTGTGGTAGTCGAGTGTTCATGGTGAAGGACTCATATCGCGTGGAACTGTGTTCAAACCCCACCGTTGCCACAGTGGTGGTCGGCCGAAATTGGTTTTCAGTGATTCCCAACTTTGAGAGACAAATGCAAGCCAGTCTCCCTGTTAAAGTCTTGCCACAGAGAGCAGCAGGCCTATAACGGCCAATAATTCATTCATTACACTTCATTCAAGTTAAAAAAAAATTGATGGCAGATGGCAGCATTACACAGAAACAAACCTTAACGGAGGTTCACTACACATACATTCCAACATGTACCGGTTCGTTAGAAGTTCTGCAGAGGAATGTGGACTACATGCACGTGTGGTTCAATAGTGTGCAGGCTCACACATAGGTCACATGGAACATTGATCGTAGATTGTAAGAAATCATGGTATACCTTCCATCTACGTCAAGGGTGCTCAACCTTTACGAGAGTGCAGGCCACTTCATTAAGTGGAAAACGTATCGCTGGCCACTTGAGTGATCTGAAAATGTGCTGTGGATAACATAAGTAAAGTTTAACTGCATCTAGGGCCACTCTAATCTGAAATTGTGCCGCAGGTCACTTAAGTGTGATCTTTCTTACAATGAATAAATGTGTCGCGAGCTGTTTCGGTGATCTGGAACTATTCCGCATGTGACTTATATCCCTTCTCACACGGGGATACTAGAGTGATGTGGAACTGCACCACATCCACACTAAACTGCTCTGTAACTGTGTTGCGGGTTTCTCAATGGGATATAGAAATGGGCATTGGGTGACTCAAGTAATATGAGAATAATCAAAAAATCACCAATGAATAAGCCAAATACCAGGAAATACTAAATCACTTTTTTGAGTATTATTTATTATATTCAACTTTGTTGAGTATTATTAGGTGAAGTCGTCTACTCTTGCATATATGGGAATATACTGCTGGTCCTTTAAGTGATCTGAAAATGCGCCATATTTACAAAATTAGGTTTGAGATCACGGGAATCCGAAAATTTGGCCCCTGGCACGTTTCCTCGCCTGTAAATTTCATCGCTTACCGTATGAGTGACCAAGTGAGAGTGACCGCATTAGTGACTGAGTAACCATATGGTCGCTCACTCACTCGTTCACTCATACTCTCACTTGGCCACTCACTGTCAGGGCAGGTGAAATTTCCGTAAACCGAGGTCGCGAGCCACACACACATCAGATGAATCCGCGGGCGCTGAGTTTTAAGCATGTATGGTTTACGTTGTGATAACAATAGGTTTCCGCAACAAGGCCAGATTGCTGATCGCACCTGATGTATTTTAATGTATATGCAATTCTTCAAAAAAAAAAAACGGCGATTCGGCTTGTTTCCTTTGCGTAGTAACTGGCTGTTTAACCCAGTATATGCCCTATACATTCAATTCACGCGAAGAATGAATAGAAATTGTACAATATCTCTCTCTCTCATCGCAATTGTATTTCTTTTTTTTCATTCCCTTTGAGGTGAAAAATAGATTCGCTGCTTGGGACGAGGATAGAGAGGAAAGTGTAGACTCATAAATAGGGACTTCACCACTTTTTTTTCCCTCTGGCTGAGTATTTGCTATTCTTTTACTATTGTAAATATTTATATTGCGTAATCACACCGCATCACCCCCCGTCATGCCACATTTAACACTTTCGCTTCTTTTGAATACAATAAAAATAGAAGTCGGGTGATGTGTAAATATGAGATTTTGGGATTTCCTGTGCTATGAATCGACCTGGTTTTTTTTTTTTAAGGAAATCCTCATGATGTTTTAACGTGAGTGTGATCTGTAGATAAACGTACGTACCGTAGACAAAGAGGAAACCGTAATGGTGAATTTGGGCTTCATTTGGTTCAATCGGTGCTTTTGAACGACGCCCTTTTGAAATAGTAAATTAATGCTTTCACTTGATTTTTTAAATTGACTACGACGTATATGTAGTACACGTAATCCTTTCAGAGCTAGGAAATTCATTTTTTTTCAGCCAAGATAATGTAGAGTGTATCCATCTTCGCATAAATTTTTTCCCCACAATTTTGTTGCTAAATTTTATTGTAATAAATCACACGTCTCCCGCCGTCACTTTCTTCTGGAAACCGTCTTAACCCATTAACGAAGAGTTTGATTTTTTTTAAAAAAACAAAAAATATTGAGTGGAACCACTTTCACTATTTATTGGCAAAGAAAAAACTTAAAACTAAGAATGGCGAATGTTTTTACCAGCCGGCGTTAATGGGTCAAAAAACCCCATGAAAGTTCAACTTTTAAGTGCTGCCCTCTGATGAAAAAGCCTCCAAAGTTCATACTACCATATTTCTAACTCAAAACTTACACAATCTTTTAAGCACAGCCAGTGCCGTCTTAACGCGTGGGCCTACCCGGGCCTCAAGAGAAGAGGGGGCCTCAGAAAAACGAGAAGTAGTTGAATGTTTCGAGAAGTTAGCAGCTAGGGCCTCAGAAAAACCACTTGGCTCGGGGGCCCATGATGCTCTTAAGACGGCCCTAAGCACAGCTTGGCTCTAGATTTTCTACAGTGAGAATAAACAACCCACACATCTGTGCATGCAGGGTCTCAAAGAGATAAGGCGCCTATAAGGGCAGGGAGTGGACTCGTCATCCATCTTTGAGCAAAGAATAGGTTTGCCGGTTCAAGTGATGTCCCGGAAATTGTTTTAATAAAAAAAGGTGCTGGATTGGGGATGGCGTTAATATCGACGTCACGTTTCTACTCAAAGATGGTGGATGAGTTAGCCTGGTATTTCAAGGAGCTGAAGGAACAACGATTTGATATGGGGATCTTTAAAATCCTAGGCTGACTTGTCCGTCATCTTTGAATGAAGAGTGACGCCAGTATATCGATATATCCAATAGCTGTTCTCTATCCTACTTTTTTAACGATTGGACCCAATCACTCTGAACAAAAACTGGTTTTTCCGCTCCGAGATGAGGAATGATGAATCCGCCCGCCTTTCCAGGCGTCTTACGATTGGTTACAGTGATAATAACATCGGGCCCGGTAGCCGAGGTCGATAAGACACTCGCCTAAAGTGCCAAAAGATGTTCAGAGGTGGCGCGATTTCTATACCAGGTTCGTCCTTGTCAGAAAACTTTCCTGACGCAGGAGTACCACAGAAACGGCGACATGAACGCAGAAAAAATTACTACCGCAGGGAGTAGGGGTTAGCCCACCACCCTCTTGATGAGTATAAAAACAAGCCTGCCGTTCGGAATCGGCAATAAATGGTAGTCCCGGTCTAATTAGCCCTCATGTGCAGAAAATGACCGTGGTGCGACAAAAATGATCAAATGGTAACAACGTCACACTTTTGCCGAAACGTGACGTATGATTCAGCCTTTTATTTCAAGGACAGAAGCTCTGGTATACAGTATTGCCTTTGCACATGGGCACATCTTAACAGTGCTTGGAGGCCTATAGAGTTTGACAGACCCGTAGCCAAAAATTTCGTTCGGAGGGACCAAAAAGTGATAGAACAATATATTTGATTATCTTTTCCCTTGGTTACCTTTTCGGTCATTTTCTCACATTACGGGGGATCAGACCCCAAGTCGCTCCACTCGCTACGGCCTTGGAGTATGAGGACTTCAATAATCAACCTAATATGGGTCCTAGTACTGTATTAAATAATAATATGAGAGAAGTTACAAACATAACAAATATATAAGAAGAATAATTATGTTTAAAGTGATAATTATCGTGATATAATTTATAATTTGTGAAAATATCTTCTCATCCACGATTTCAGTTAAGATCAAAAATTGAAATTCGTTGAAAAAAACTGAAGACTTTTTTTTATGGGAAAAAAGTAGCCAAAATCAAGAGGAGAATATGGTAACGACTCACAAAAGTACAGTCCACGCCGCCTAGTGAGATCACATCAAAACTTGATGTTTCTGATATCAAAGGCCCGGATGTTTTTGTCCTGATAAATCTTGAAAAATTACTAAAAAATTCCCTAAAAAATTGGAAAAAAAAGCCATCAAAATAGTAGAACAAAATTCTCTCTCGAAAAGCGGTTATGTTTGAATGTCGAAACAAAAGCTTTGACAGCATCAAAATCAAAATCATGTAATTTTTATTTATTTTTTTGTTTAGGTTTCATTTAAATTAAAACAATTTTTGTAATACCTGTGTTATAATTCATGAATCGGTTATGGTCTCCACAAGGGAGGTGATGACACTCTTCATCTTGGGGGCGGGGGTTGATGATTCTTATCTTTTTGTGTTTTTTTTTCATAAGAAATTCAGTAATGAGAAGCCAGTGAATAATCTGATCGGAGGGCCCAGTTGCTAGATATGGGGCCATGACTACTACTGAACCAGACATGCACCTCGTCCATATTCCTCTGCAGAACATCTAACGAAATGGTACATGTTGAAATGCGTGTGTATGTATAGTGAATCTTCCGTGAAGTGAGTGCCTGTGTAATTGCTTGTTATGTGTAGTGCCGCCATCTACAATCAAATTTTCAAACTATGAGTTTTTCTCAACTCATAGTGAGTGAAGTGTAATGAATGAATAATCGTAACGTTGTAGGTAGCCCTGTTGCTCTCTGCGGCGAGACTTTTTAACGGAGAGATCGGCTCGTATTTGCGCTTGTAAGTTAGGGACCGCAGGAAACCAACTTCAGCCGATCACCACTGTGGCGACGGGGGTGTTTGGACGCGGATCCTCGCGATTCGAGTCCGTCAATGTGACCACTCGACCACCACAGCGGCTGGGGGGCCATAACTAGCGTATTGGGTGAAGGGGGGGGGAGAGAATGTTGTTTTTCGAAGTAGGAAATGGAAAATTACCTCCCATCCCCGAGAGAATCCTGTGTAAGCCTATGGTTAGGAAGCCAAAAAACATCTTTTATTTTATTTTTCAAGAAATTCAGGCATATTTTTTCTTAAGTTCTCCCATTATTAATATAATTTTTTCAATCTTTTCATTGCCCTAAAATTTAAATATTAAAAAAAATATATATCGCGAAAATGTTTAAAAAAATACCCTAAATAAGTAGAGAAATGCAAAGAGATGGAAAAAAAATGCAAATGTCATCAACATCCGGGTCCTGCTGATAACAATAACCGAATGATAACTACATACAAAGAAAATACCATTTGCAAGTACGGTAACCATAATGCATCCCCGCGGAGAACGGAAATTTCTCTTTCTCGCACAATTAGTTGCAAAATTTTCAATCGTTTTATTATTATTATTTGTATTCCAAAACGGGACCTATTGTACGGAAATGTTTGTCAACAAGGGAGGGGGGCAGAGAACATCTTTTAAACTCCTTCATAGTCTTGCATCCTGGTAACGATGGAATCCGTTCTCAGATGGCGAAATATTATGTGACTTTTTTTTTTAAATTTCATGATGGAAAATTTGTAAATAACATTTTGCTTTTTGATACTTTGCTTTAGGATACTGTGGCTTTTTGACTCGTTACAATTTGCCCCCGTTGTTTCCTCTTAAACTGAAAGAGGAAGATGAAATTTTGACACCTTCCAAAATTTTAAAGAAAGAGACTCCGGAATGCAAACAACTCAATTTTCTTCGGAAAAGGGGCTTATTACATTTCGCCATCTGAGCACAGAATTACGGGGGGGGGGGGGGGGAAATAAGTTTTGTTAAACTTCAGCTTCAGAAGAAGAAGAACAAAAAAACCTTTCGACGAGAAAAAAAAATTGATAACATTATCCGAAGTCCCGATAAATATAAACAAATTTTCCACATTCTACAATATTGGTCTTCATTCCGTTCTTTGCAAAAGTGATAACAATACCCAAACCAAATGATAAAATTCTTCGTGATTACAATAACCGGCGTCGACTGTAATTTGATAATTCAATTCCGACAAACCATCCAAACGTTTTCTTCCGATTTCATTTTCTCTTTCTATTTATAGTCGTATGAACGTCGTTTTGGAAGTACATTATCATTAATTTAAAACCCAAATCAATGCTCTTTTCTTCTTGTTCTCTCATGGCGCGGCAAAGGAATGGAAAAGATTACCGTATAGCCAAGGGAATTTTCCAGAAGTAGGTCTCCACGAGGTTAACAGACCCGACCCGCACACGAAACTAACTATATGAGGCCTCTTGAATTCCTAATGAAATAAAAAAATAAAAAGCACCGTGAAAGTGGATTGGCGGTTTATTTTTATACTTTCCCTGAAAGGGGGCCATTTTAGCCTCCTTTCCTCTTTTAGTATCCGCAGAAAATGACCTCACAGCGTAGTTCTAGGCGGCCTTTCATTGAGAACGCAAAAATCGATCAAAAACTCTCTTTTCATTTATTTATACTCCAAATTAATTCTATTTACAGCTCTGAGTAGTAATTTCGGACACAAGTAAGGCGTATTTTAATTATGAACTACACACGAGAAATAATCTTAGTAGTGATCAGATGCGTATTTACGGGGGGAGCCTTAGCGGACTATTGCCCACGGGGGGCAATTTGGGTGGGGCGGCAGAGTAATGAGTGGTTAAGAAAATTAATATAATGGGAGAAGTGTGGAAAAATTTGTTTGGCTTACAGGCGGTAAAACCATAAATTCGCCTCTGCGAAAGAGCGAGGAAAAAGTTTAGTGAGTGACCAAACGCGTTACCTAGATGATTTGTAAGCATGTAAGTGACCAAGAGATCAAGACAGGTCAGTGAGCGGTCAAAAGAAGAAAGTCAAACTGTGACCTAAATAATGTTCAAGCATGTGAGTGACTTTGGGATGGGAAGCAAGGGCATTATTAGTGAACGACCAAAATAGTGACCTAGATAGTGTAGAACTTGAAAGCATGGGAGAGACAAAAACAGCGACACAGAGAGTGTGTAAGCACAGGAGTAACCAAAAGAGTGACCTTCAGAAGACCACCAAAGAGTGCGAGGGACCAAGTCAGTGAACGACCAAAATATGATTGATTAAAAAAGTGACCAAGAAAGTATGCAAGCATAAGTGTGAGTGACTTAGACCCAGAGGCTGAGCGTTGTATTGCTCAGGGCGATAAATTGGAGGCAGGGTCATCTTAAGAGCATCATGGGCTTCCGGGCTAAGCGATTTTTCCTGAGGCCCTTACCTGGCAAATTCTTGAAAATTTCGGTGAGTCCTCAATTTTGTGAAGCGCTCGGGTGGGCTCATGCATCAAGACGGCACTGATTGGAGGAATGAGTAGTCAAGAAAATTAGAGTGGAATAGGAAAAGGGCGGTAGAATTTGTGTAGCCCATAGGCTGGTAAGCCATAAATCCGCTTTTTGGTAGTGATATGAAATTCAACATATATGCCTCAAAATACAAAATTGAAACATCAAACAGCTGTTTGGAAGATAATGATAGCTAATTGAAGAGGAGGCTGCATTAGCCTTGAAACGGCTGTTTGTTGCTTTAATTTCTCATTTTGAGTCATATACGTTGGATTATATATATTTATGCTCAAAAGGTACTTACCTAATCATGTTTTTCAATAAAACTCGGCGTTTGCTCAGGTGTTTCTCAAGGTGTGCGTCGCGGCAGCCGGGTTTATGCTATATCAGCCTATTTATGCTTTGAAGTGGTTCTTTTGTAAAAAATATCTACCAAACTATTTTGGGGTGTCACAGATGAACCATAGATTGAGAAGCTTATTTTCAAAAAAGAACATTTCCACAATTACTAAATTTACACAGAAGTATAAAAAATCTTTTTTCTCCGGAATGAGCCGCTTTACGAAAGGGGGAAAATAGCCCAATTATAAGGGAGTGGTATAAGAATACTGAACTGTTATGTTTCTTGATCAACATTCAAGGGAGTTATCTACATTTAAATTATGAAAATTTTGTAAGCAAATTACGGGAACTGTGTTATCTTTTGATTAAAATTGGAGTTGGTTAAGTGGGGGAAAAATTGGAAATTTCCACTCTATCCGTTGATTCCAGAAGGTGTCACCTAGTCAAGGAAGATATCCTTACCGCTCTCTCGTGAGTAACATAAGAAACACGATCATTCTACAGTGGAGCCTCCCATGACGGACACTGCTCCACTAACGGGCACTTTTAAATTAAATCGACGGTACTCAATATATATAACTATCCACTAAAGGATACTCCTTGTTAGGAGTTTTTTTTTTTTTTCAAAATTTTTGGTCCATGCTTGAGGACCATCTATTCCCATACATACGGACCACCTTTGGTCCGAGAACCATAGGTTGAAAAACACTGACGTATGAGATAAGGCAGTGTTTACCAAAATGTGCGTCACGCCTCTTAGAGGCGTCGCGGCAAACTGGAAATTTTGATTTGTGCCTATTTACGCATTGGAATGAGTATTCTTGAATGAGTTCTTTTATAAGTAAAAATATCTACTAAACTATCTACTGGGAAGTCGCAAATGGGCCATGAATTGGGCAAGTGAACCGCGGGTGACAAACGTTTGAGAACCCCTGAGATAAGGAAATAAGCTTAGTGAGAAAGAGAAATAAAAATTGGTAATAACAGAGTTTCCATTCCTAGCGACCTGGAAAGTCAGGGAAAGGAAAAATGGGCGAGGAAACTGCAAAGTATTTGACGCATGAGTCCGGAAAAATTCTGTGTAGTGGAAAAAAACTAATTCTGGAAAAAAAAATTAAGATATATATTTTCAAATTAAAATTTAAACGCACACCGACCCCGGTCACATAATCGTATGACAATTTAGTACCATTGGAGCTGTGTGGGAAATGAATTCGCCATCTATCGGAGATCGCCCCAGACACAGTAGGTAAATAACTTGTTTTCTCTATGCTCTTCTTCCGGTTTGAACCCTGGCGGTAACCTTCATGGCGTAAGACGAGCATCTTACCACTGCACTACTCGGGCAGGTAATTATTTGTGTTCCTATTTACGCTTCAAAGGGGTTCTTTTCTTGTGAAAAAGACTAAACTCTTCGAGAGCCGCAGCTGAAACATGAATTGTGCAAGGGAACTACGGATGTCAAAAGTTTGAGAACAATGCCTTATAGCGTTATCTTTTGTTAGTCCATAGAGTATCGTTATATCGAGGTTTCACTGTATATTTTTTTATCTTCAAGGATTCTGTTCGGGGATGATTTTTCAATCAAAATCGCTCCTAATCATAACATTTAGCATCTCTAGAAACTACATGGAGTGAAAGTTCTGCATAATACTCAAATAATAATTTATTTCACCGTTATTTAAAACGAAGTAATTAAGAGTAACGTGATCATAGCTATTATGAAGGCTGCTCTTCGAGTATCGAATAGCAGTTCTAAAATGAAAGAATATAGAACATTCGAACACAGAAATTCATACAGAATTAGAAAGCAGCACAATAACTGTGAATTATACTTGTTTTTTTTTTGCCGATGAATATTCCTAAGAGGCGCTTCCTTAGAAATGAAATCGAAGAACGGATCGAGCCTCGAGGCAAAGAGGATGTTCATTTGATGGTGAGCCTCGTTAAAGTATCGAGATCACGGAGCCATTATCACTGACCCAATTTGAAGATAATTGCCCTTTGTCGCATTATTCTATGAATGCCATCATCCACCATCATTCTCGAGGCCCCTGTCATGTTTACCCATTAATTGAATAGAGCTGAGTCGAATGACATCGTATAATTGGCATCATTCTTACTGAAATGTTTTTTGTTATGTATTCGATATTATGTAGCGTTTTTGCTCGATTTTTGACGTACCCTGATAAACATCTACTTTGGAACAAAAAAAACCTGACCTAGTACCCTTTAATGTACTTGTTTTTTATTAAAGCATTTCTCTTCAACGGGCGGGATATTCTTCATGAATGTTCTTGTAGGTGTTGCCATTTATAAAGCTCTTTTTTCCCCGAAACTTTTGATATAATTGTCACCGACCCAATTTACATTTATCTTTCTATATTATCAGTGATATGGAAGGAATCTTTTGACATTCTATACAAAATTTATGCTTTAAAATAAGGTAGCCCTAAATAAAAAATAAATAAATTTTCGTACTCAGGGGTTGGAACAAAATTTAGAACGGAAATTATTCTATTTACTTTCAAAAAAGCATGTAATTTCTATCTTTATTTACAACGCTGCTGTCAGTTGTTTTTGTTGCAAGGTACCTGAGTATGGGAATGCGAAGGTCGAGTCGTCTTGACAATTTCTAAAGCTCAGGGAAACCCCAAAAACAATTTCTGAGCCTTCTCACAACTTCTTTGAAAAATGTCTTTTAGCGATTGGACACTGAGCGGAGTTCTTGTAAAATAAATTTATTTTGCCCAAAGTTCAAAGTATTAAAATTAAAAAAAAAAAAGTCATGTTTCATTTAACATGACTTTTTTTACGAGTTCTTAAGATACGAGGGAACTGTTAGGCTCCTGGGTCTAGGCTCTGTTCCTCCATTTGTTAAGACGTTACTGCATAAAAGTGACGTTAATGAAAGTTATTCGCTCCATCTACATCAATTGCTAATGAATTCGGTACTTTTTTTTCTCATTATTTTATAAATTCATTATTTCTCATTATTTTATAAATTCATTATTTCTCATTATTTTATAAATTCATTATTTCTCATTATTTTATAAATTCATTACTTCTCATTATTGTATAAATTCATTATTTCTCATTATTGTATAAATTCATTATTTCTCATTAATATATAAATTCATTATTTCTCATTAATATATAAATTCATTATTTTATCGATTCGTTGTTTATGAATTGATTATTTTATCGATTCATTATTTTCATTACCTTATCAACTACCTGTTTCTCTCAGAATTATTAATATAGAAAAATTATATAGTAAAATAAAAAAAATAGAGGAAGTAACAGAAAGTTAAGAGAAAGAAAGCATTAATGTGTCAATCAATTTAAATGCCTGCTACTTGGTTTTTTTTAAGTAAAAAAAGTCAGAAATGTGATAATTCAGTGACTCTCAACTTGTAGTACGCTTACCGTTGGGGGTAAGTGAAAACAACAATCTGCAATGACAAAAAAAAGATAATATAATATTACGCTGCAAAAGATCAGTATTGACGCAGTATAACAAGGGAGGTTGCAAGATTTTGACGTATTTCTAGGGATACGCACACCTTCCTTCCTCACATTTCTAAAGGCAAGAACGCCTACTGTAGATTTTAATTGATTTCGTATACCTAGCGCCGTTGCTCGCGAGCACCACGGTGCTCCCTGAACCACCCAAATTGCTCGATGCTCGTGTCAGATTTCGTTCTCGCGAGCACTTGATCAACAATTCCATTGAACGCCTTGTACAAATTGCATTCAGGGATTGAAATCATACTTGTGTCATGCATTATTATGTCAAACTTTCTGTAAGGGTGCTCTTCTTTTGATGATAAGTAGAGGCAGTGCTAACGACTAAGAAAAGTTTGAAGATCTCTGACCTAGTGATACGCACGCTCGTCGAGCATTCCTGTGGAAACGCATGCTTCCTATACATTTCTTGGGTAACGTGAACTTTCTACTTATTTCTGGGAGATATGCACGAGATGTGCATGTTGTTTTTTCGGAAGGGGTCTCCTGCGCATATCATGAGACATAAAATATACACGTCTTCTACGCATTTCAATGAATACGGACGCTTCTTTTGCATTTTGGGGAAGTGGGCGCAAGTTTTTTACTCAATTTTAGATGTACGCAAACCTCTTACGCATTTTGAATCCTTCGCATTTACGGGGATAATAGAATCGTGACAGGTTGGGAACACTGCTGTTATCTAACTATTCAATAGTAACATGCTTGTTTGTTGAAATTAAAAACCATTAATCGCTGCAAGATGTGAAACTCGTTCCTTCACCCATTTATTCTTGGAATACGCGGTGTATACATTCTCATCTTTGAAATGGACGGCGGACGAGACAGAGACGTGCCTATATTTCCTTGACATGCACGACGGCCTCAAACGAGAGGAAAAACTCGCGGTCAGGGTATGTTTATCCATCAACACGGGGCAACAAATTAATTTTTCTTCTATCTTTGTATACGTATGTACACACACAACTGTATATCAAGTAGTCGTCCCCGACGAGATTATTAAATTAATGATGTGGAAGAGAGTGAGAAAAAACCGGTCTCACAAATAAATTCTTTTCTTTTCCCAACCTCGGCACGTGATGGTGCAAATATACCTGCAGCTTTTTCCTCTCTTTTCCTCTTTAGTTACATAACCTTTCGAGTTTGTTTTTTTTTTTTAGTGGTGGATAGAAAAAACCAGGGCACCGCATCCCAAGCGAGGTGCTTAGGTGACGGACGCACCAAATAAACACTGTCCTTTCGCACACTCGCACACGTGTTGAAAGGACAACGGCAGACACGGGTACTGTGTGTGTGTGTAGCGTGAATGTTTGTGTGTTCTCTTGATATCATAGCTATGAAGTCCGACCGGATCATCGTGATATTACGATGGATTATCTCGATTATTCCCATGTTGAGTTTCGTTAATACTGATCCTGTACCAGAGCAGATACATATCTCTTTAGGAGGTAAGGAAATTTCATCGAAATTAGTTTCTAAACTGGAAATTCTTAAAAATATCATAATTATAAAAATATAATTCTCATTATATTCCATTTAAAATTTAGTACAATATTTAATATTTAGTAACATGTAATATTTAATAATATTTACTACCAGCAAAAATTCCCTGCCCTTCCCGGGTTTTCTCCTTACACTGACAGCATTGATGAGGATATAAACCATCGTGAAGGCATAAGCATGTCTGAGATGCATTGTTTGGGAACCAAGGTAACCAAAGTAAACAATCTAAAAGTCATTATTGAGGCTTATAAACCATTGTTGTCCGACAGTTTTTTGTCCATTTCTGGCATTTTCCTAGTTCTGAGTTTAGTATATATATATATGAAAAATTTGGCAATGGTCGGTCTAAAATTGTAGATTTCTATAGAGAACATACACACACAGAAAATAAATTTTATACATATAGATTCACTATTTAGTATTTAGTAATGTTTATTATTCAATGTTTAGTAATATATTTACTGTCTATTGCTTATTAATATATTTACTATCTATTGCTTATTAATATATTTACTGTCTATTATTTATTAATATGTTTACTATTTAATTTTCAGCAATATTTACTATATATTTCAAATACAAATACAACGAACAAATTATTAATATGTTTACTATTTAATTTTCAGTAATATTTACTATATATTTAATATTTAGTATATAAAATATACAATTCTCATCCTTCATTTATTGTGTACCAATTACGGGCATTACTGATCAGATTTGCCTTATAGTGCAAACAGAATTAAATAGCATCATTACAGAGAAGATAATAAAATAGATTTTATAGAACACAATGTTTCCTCGAAAATTTATTATGAAATTTAATACTTTCAAAAACACTTATGTGTCTTTTTCACTTGCGTAATTTCTAGTAATACTGTAATTAATAAATTTTTATTTTTCAAATAAGAAAATTAAGAATTATTTTCATTGATTGCAACGGCCGTATTTATGATTGTACTTTTTAATTACTTATCAGTTATTATAATTATTTATTTGCGTAATTCCTTTTTCATAGGTTTATATTCCTTATTCAAGTTTTTTAATCTGTGAACATGGAGGAAAAAAAATCAATATTCAATTGGAATAACTGTTACGATACAAAACAAATGTTTTACAAATTGGACATTTGATACAAGTTTTTCGAAAAAAGAATGCATAGAGGAAATAATGTTTACTATAAAGTATTAATTTTCGACGATATAATGTTTTTTAGATTTTTTTCTAAAAATCTTGTGTTTGATGTAATGTTCTTTTCTTTAGTTACATTATGTTAAAAAAAAAAAAGAATAATAAAAACAGATTTATTAATTGCGTAGAAAAATTTGTAGAAAAAAGTGTTTTGCAATTAAAATTTGCAGTATTGATAATATAAAATGTAAAAAGAAATACCCGGTGCTGCCGGATTATTTATTCCCTGTATACTTGGAGCGTAAACAACACTAAAGAAATAAATGATTTTTAAGAGATGGGCGTATTTCTGAATTCTAAATTTTTGGAGGAAGGGCATTGTTAAGTTACCATGGTAACCGGAGTGACCATTCAAAAATTCATTGTTAAAGTCAAGATGCCATTCTCACCAGATATTTTGTTTTGCCATTTCGAACATTTGTTAAGACATCTCAACTTTTTAAAGCAAGTTTTTTTCAGTCTTTTGGAGAGTGCGGATTATTAAAGTGGTTCTGGTGTATTCTGGTGTTCCAGGCCAAATAAAATAAAATGGCTCAAAATTTTCAGTGTTATTAGTATTTAGTTACTAGTATTTTACTATTGTACATGGCGTAATAATTTTTTATTATTAATCTAGATTCATGATTTTCGTAGAGCCCTATTTCCTTTGAAGTTATCATCAGTTTTCAAGTTTTCTCTAAATTTGTAAAATGTTATAAAAGAACAAACATTTCCATGAATTGACGAAAAATCTTTTGTGCTAGAACCCGGCAATCAAAGCTAATTTCTAAAAGTTATTGTTGAAGCCGAAAATCAATTTGTGTACTGGACAATTGTATTTTTCACTATTTCGGGCATTGACAAGCTATAAGAAAGTTCCAAATCATTCGTGTCGGGTTCTTTTTAGCTAGTTTTTACAAAATTTATACTGGATATCCGTAAAATATTACACAGGGTGATTAGATAATTCCCTTTGCCGCATTTTACTGGCGAACCGTTGATTCTAGAGACAAATTTCCTGTTGCAAAAAATTATCCAAATAACGCGTACGACTAAGATACGTCATTCATGTAGCAGGATGGTTGAATAGTTATTGAAATTAAAAAGGAAATAAAACTATTCATACGGACACCCTGTCCTCAAAAACTAGTTGAAAAATTGTTGTCCTGTCTCGTCTGAAGTCAACAATAAAAATTCCACTTTTTGAAGTGCATTATTTGCTACGATATTTTAATTCAAAAATCGGAGAAAAATTGCACTTAGAAACGTTAACGGTTTTTTTTTTCGCCCTCAGGAGAGACAGGACGAAAACTTTCTAACTGGGATTTCGAGGACAGGATGTTCATATAAAATGTTACGTTTTTTTATTGCGATAACTATACAACTCCTTACAACATGAATGATGTAGTGCTACACATTATTTGGATAATTGTTCTAATTGCAAGTGTACCTCTGGGATCGACGGTTCACCAGTAAAATGCGGCAAGGAGGAATTAAACAATCACCCAATATACATGTATTTGTACTGCAAACACGCGCACAAACAGGAAATTAAATATACATATAGATGAATGGATTTTTAAAAGTATTTATAATTCTCTTTTTCAGAGAAGATAACGCAAATGACGATCATGTGGAGTACATTCGAACCAACGGAGAAATCCATCGTAGAATACGGGACTCAAGACACAGGTCTCATCAATAATCAGTCTGGTACATGGCACATGCTCGCCAACGGTTTATCCATTCAATACATACATAATGTTAAACTGCAAGACTTGGAACCAGCGACTAAATACTGTAAGAAATTTTAATTAATAATTTTTTTCCCATAACTGCACACACATCAGTGCTCTCCAATCACATTCATTACGTTGCATTAATACGGCTTCCGTGACGAAAAAGAAGATAAAAATTTAAATTAATTTGGGTGATTGGCTCAAAAATAAAAATAATAATATTATTATTATTGGTGTTATATCGGTCTTTATTCATTAACCCATAAAAATTGATGCAAGTATTTTGATGAAATTTAATTCATATAATACTTTTATAATTTAAATATTACTCTATTCTGTTGAAAATTACGCCGTCGATTTTGCAGAATACCCAAGCGTCGCGTTGTTGGTAAATATGATAAATCGTATTACATTATATATGGCATTCCATACATGATCATTCATACATGTATTGCATCATTATACAGGGTAACTATCATAAAATTTGTTATCATTATATCGGGGTCCGGCTATATTCATCACACATACTAGACTCATTTAGAATTTTTCTCATATTCATCAAATCCACCTATTACACTATTATGCATAATCACAGATAAAGGCGATAAATTTCAAGTATTTATCGAATTTCCCAACGATACTTGGCTGTTGAGCATAATCGTGGGTGAAAATAATAAATTAGACGATTGGTAAGTATTCATAATAACCGATTTATATCACATTTACCGTGACGTAATTACTAGTACGTTGTTCCAATACTTTTCCCGAATGACACATTCTGTTAAATTTCTAGTTGCGAATATAAATAATAAAACTTATAAATTATTATAATTCCATTACGATGGTTTGAACAGTGTGTAATATTTGTAATCATTATTAAAATTTTTTTTTATTGAATATTGAGAAAAATATGATTCATACTACAATGCAATTAACACGATAACTACGTTTCAAAAATGCAGTAGAATTTTAACAATAGAATCATAGATAGTGGCATTATAATAGAAAGTTATGCTCATTCAATTACATTATTATTATTCGCAACAGGCCGTCTCTTTCATTTTAGAAAAAAGTAAATAATAAATTATTATTTCAATACAACAATATTCATACGAATTAATCAGTATCGAAAAGATTATAATCTGGTGCATGTTTCTTTACAATAGAATAAATATTAACAAATAATTAGTTTTTGGAACATTTTCGTGTTAATCTTCGAATCAATTAAATTTGTTTGGAGACAAAATAATGATTTAATACATGTTTCTGAAAGCTGTGTTATGGAATATGTAACACTTTTATTCCATCAAAATCAGCATCACAAAGAGATTATCTGAATATTTACAGAAACAAACAACTATTTAACATTTTTATCTGAAATATTCTGTGAAAACACATGTTTAGAGAAAAACATATAAATTCTCGAAATTTGTTTTTTTGTAAACAAGAAATCTCTTTCCTTATTGAGTTTTTCTTCTATATTTGCAGAAAACATCTTTGTAAATATATTTTACGTGCTCATCGGAATACGTAAACAGCATATTTTAAGTTTAATATATGGAATATAAGATAAGAAATGCGCCTTAATATTCAGATATAACCTACAAGTGATAAGAAAAATAACAAAGATTTATTATTATTATTATTGGTTGAAATGTTATGAGGAGAAAAATATTTCAATTCTCTCTATGGAATTTTTCTATTCAGAAACGTTCGAATACTTTGATATCTCTGTAGATAACGTTTTTTTAGTATTAAATACTTTTCTGAGTCAGACAGGATTAAAACTGTTTATTTTAAATAAATATTAAACAGAAATAATTTTTTTTTAATGCGATATATAGTGATACCTCGACTAACGAAGATGATTAGTTCCGGAATCACGTTAGTTAGCCGGAATCTTTGTAAACCGAAACGTGATTTCCCATAGGTTGTTATTATGGAAATCCGTTTGATTCGTTCCGGGCTCTGCCCAAATTTTAAAGATAAGTTCAGTTAAAACACTGAGGAAGCACTGTAAAAACGACAACCACTGACTGAGGCTGAAATGAAGAGCTTTAAAATTGGATAAATGAGATTTTACAGGATGATGTGAGATATATTGAAGATCTTTTTATTTTACACAAATGTATGCTCACACACATAACCAACACCAGCTTTAATCTGCTAAAGTGCTAAAGCTGGTGTTGACACAACCCAGTCGAGTTCGTAGGTGCCCCGTCCATTTGTGATTTGGTCAGCTCATTTCTGTGTTTGATGCATGCAGATAGAAAAGATGAGCTCCTACAATGTCCAGACTGATCAGTTTGTTGCTTAGAAACTTTCGCTGAAAGAAAGCGTGCTCTGTAAACATAGGCTCCTTTTTTTCAAAATGCATTTTCTATTTCAGCTGAATTTTTACATGAAATGGTTCAAAATTTTCTGAAAGAGAAGTGTAGGTAAATCTGGAAAATATTCAGAGGTGGACATGAGTTAATCGGACTCAAGTGAGAGTAATACCGATGATGATTGGCGCCGAAATTCATCACACGATGCGGCTGTATTAGGTTTTAGCATGTGTATCCATATCAACGATAATCTTCGTTAGCCGAATGCGCATTCGTTAGCCGAGGCAGAAAAATCAAAAACAACAATCTTCGTTTGTTGAAAAATTCGTAAGCCCAGGTATCGCTGTACAGTATTTATGGAATGTTTCACCATAGCTTCCAGTTCGGTGTATTATTTCTTATTTATTCAATTGCTTTTTGAATTTAAAAATTTTTGTACTCTGTGGAGATAGATTAATGAACATCAAAATACAGTATTTGTCGGTAATATGTTTCCGCAAAAATGTCTTTAAAAACTCCATAATGTGGTTTCACAATGTTTAAACTCTGTTTAAAATTATTATTTTTTTAAATTGTGGCAATGGTTTTTCAAAACTGTTACAAATACTTACGAAATTTCTCATGCTTACTGATCCAACTTTATTTCAGCCACCACGTTGGACATTCTGTCTGTTATGGCCTTTGTATTTGTATTTTGGCTATTACATGAAACGGGATATTTAAGATGAGGGGAAAAAAGAGTTTTAAAAATGTCTATAAAATTGAAAAAAAAATTAAATTTTGAAGAAAAATATAAATTTGAAAATTATTATGTTATCGAGTTTTCAAGAAAAAAAAACACGTTAATTCTGCAAAATTAAAAAATCTGCTTAAAAAAACAAAGAAAAAACAAATTCTGAAAATTTTTAAATTTTTTTGAAAGTAAATTGTGTTTTAAAATTCTGGAAAAAACGAAATATATTTTCAAATTCTAACAAAAAATTATATGTTTAAATTCTGAAAAAGTTTTATTTTTAAATCGATAAAAAAATACCTACATTCGGAAAAAAAAATTTAAATCGAAAAAAAAACATCTAAATTCTGTGAATTTTGAAAAAAATCTAAATTCTGTGAATTTTGAAAAAAATCTAAATTTCTGAAAATTCTGAAAAAATCTGAATTAAAAGAAAAGTATTTATAATCTGAAGTTTGAAAACAAATTATATGTTTCTAAATTTTGAAGGTGGAAAAAACTACATTTTCAAATTATGAAAAAAATCAGACTTCTAAATTTTGAGAAATGAGATAACTTGTTTAAATTTTGAATTCAAAACAATGAAAAAAAAATTAGTGTGCTTCATAAGTTCACAAAACTCAAACTATCTCTCTCACATGCAAAAGAAAAATATTACTTCGTATAAGTCTCCTAAGTTGTTATAGGGCAAGTTTTGGCACTTTTATTAACATTTTTAAGCTTTATTATTTGCACCTAATTCATTAAAATTATAACCCACACTCTGGGAGAAATTAAAAAAAAAATACACATCTCTATAGTAGATAACATTAAAGGAGGGAATTCTTTGTTTTTAATTTACCTACGAAATTATTACATTCAACACAGTCCCATTTCCCTTTAACAAGAGATGACTTATTCATATTATAATGGCTTTATGCGATTCGGGTTTCAATTGGAAATCCCATCTAGTCGTAGCATAGCTTGTCAGATTGAGATGTAATCAGGTGTTTAACTCGACTCGGGTCAGCAGTTTACTTCTTTTCTCTTTTCCTATGAAAAGTGTTGGCAACGGATGAGAGAACATTACGGTAACACCGGCAGGCATCGGATTTGGAGAACATCGTTTCTGATAGTTAATGGATACAATACGATGATCGAGAACGGACGAGTGAAAGTAAAATCACCTCGATTACGATTTCTTTTTCATTCTGTTACGCAAATTCTCGCGTGAGTTCTCTCTTGCGAGTGTTTTTCCTCCTCCCCTGCTAAACACACACGTCCCGATTTTTCATTAACGTGCATTATTGCTTCCGGATAGACTGTCACAATTTGGAACATCGTGATAACAAAATCAGCGTCGCATGACACCTCGAAAAGAAAAACGATGTTCAATGATACATAATACGCAGGAAATCATTAGTTCCTGTTTTACTTTCCGAAAACTGGGATCATTTAGTTCTTGTTTTCCGTGTTTATCATGAGCTAAATAAGTGTAAACAGCTGAGGAAATGATGGACAGCGGCAATCGTTGTGCTAATGAAGATGACTCGAAATACCATCAGATGGGAACGAGAGATTCAACATTATAATGTCATTAATTGTGACGCTTTTTTTGTTTTCTTCCCGTTCGAAAATGCGGAAATATCTCAATTGAAATGTTTATGTAAAAATAAATTTAATTACTCTTTCTTCCTAGTTTTTTTAAGCAGTCAGTAATTGTTCGACGCGAACACTGCACTTTTCCGAGAGGAAATTTAACTATTGTGTGTGTGTAATAAGTTTTTTTCTCCCCCATCCTACTTTGCAAACAAATACGAGTATTTTATTTAGTATTAAGCATATATTATACAAATACATTATTCACTAAATGCTCATAACCGATCCTTAAACATTTGAAAAATTCAATTTAATAAGTTGATTTTTGCACAATAATGTTCAAAATCAATTCCTTGTAGATTTTATTTTTTCGAACGAGAGAGAGAGAAAATTAAGTGCATATATCACTATATCATCGACATCTTTTGAAATTTTAAACCCTTCGATACACAAATATACTTTTATATAAGTTGCCGTGTGGCAATCACAAATTATGAACAAATAAAATTGATATCTCTGGCGCATGCGTACTTGAAATGTATTTTCCCTCATATCATGCTCATATCACCTTAATATCCGTTGTAAATTTAAAAATGATATTTTTATAACACGTTGTTGAGTATTCTGTAAGTTTCATAAAATTTGGTTGAAAACTTCGCATGTAAATGTATTTACATGTTTCATCATCTTCATGTTTTTTCCAGAAGAAAAATAATTGGGGTAGGCTGTATCATAGACACGGCCGCAAGTTTTGATGTGAACACGTCTTTTGTGCCTTGAATTTCTTGGTAGGTACTGACATAAATGCCATTATCATCGGCTTTGTCTTTCGAATAGCTGACAATTGATGCCAGTATCGTCTATTTTCGTTATGAACTGCTCGAGATATAGTGGAAAAAAATTTGTTACGAATCAGGGCAGCGAGCCTGGTGCCCAGACAGGAAGATATATTGAAACTGAAGTAAAATATCATTGGAAATGCATCTTTGCAATACGTATCTGACGATACTATCTATTTTTTGACTTGCATTGGGTGCTTCCTGAGATATGAGCGTTTGAAGAATTTCGACACGAACTTTTTGCGAATGCTCCAAGTATCGTCAGGTGATTTAAAAGAAGTATTCACGTCAAAAAAAGCAAACATAGCACACAGCAAGTAAAATATTAAATGTATGTTACGAATTATTTGCAGTTTCTTATGATACAAAGTTGATTAAACATCATTGTTTTTTTTTCTTTTCTTTCTTTTTTTTAATTTCTTGTTGATCCGATCATTCTGGAGAGGTTCCCTGAATGTACTGAATCCTCACTGGAAAATGTAAGTTTAATCATTGTGTTTACATGCCCGAAATTTCATAACAATTTTGCCGCCTGGCAGTTGAGTAGTTAGGGTGCTAGCCTCTGACTGTGTAGGTCTGGGTCCCGAACCCAGAGGCTATCTATCGGGCATAGATATGTCTACTAACACTAACTCATTCCCTGGACAGATCGTAAAGATCTCTTGGGAATACGTGACAATCGCATTTATTTTAAATATTTATTTCAAATTCGCAAAATATTTTTTTAGAAATTCGAAAAGATATGTCTAATCTCCGAAGTGAACACTGACTTTATAGTGTAGAAAGAATAAACTACGTGTCTCTACATATTTTGGTTTTATGATTGAAGTAAATCAAGCATTTTTTTTTTTTTTGTTTCAAATGTATAAGGGTACAGATGCGGAGATGGTAGTACTTGGAGCGCAGTGTACAAATTCCGGACTCTTCAAGATGGTACCGATTGGAGTCCTCAGATCATCGTTTTCGGGGATTTAGGCTACAGAGGAGGTACTTCGGCAAGGAAATTGGCTAGGGAAGCCGTCAATGAAACTGTCGACGTGATTTTGCATAATGGTAAATTAATTATCAATAATTCATTCGTTTTGTGACTGATTTTCAAATTAAATCTAAGTAATTTTCGAAATGTGTGTTCCATATCTATCGATAATATCGATTAAAGTGTGATTTATTCACAACACACACTTATTGATTTTAGTTTATATATATATTCAACTTTAAATACAAGATTAATCTAGAAATTTTAATTAAATTCCACTTTTGTTTTATTTGATTTACGTGAAATATAATTATCCTCGAGGAAAATTAAATAACTGATTAGTTTGGGAAACTGATTTTAAAAACTGTCGTATTTGCATTTCGTAGCCTGATATAATTAATATAATTACTATTTTATTCCGTAGGAGATATTGCTTATGACTTGCACACGGTAAGTGTTTTCTTTATGTTAGTTGGCAATTGTACAATTAATCATCGATGAAACAATTAACATTCTGGTGATGTGCTCTCTAATTTTTCAAAATAATATAAATATTTTTTTTTTCTTATAAGCAATCACTACAAAGCAATGATTTTTTTGCGTTTAACTATATTAATGAACGCTAATATTTGATGCGAATACAATTAGTAGATAATTAGTCATCATCAAATGGTGCATCAGAAATCTTTCATTATGTCGGTAATTATTTATCTTTTGTATAACCAAATAATTCATTCATCTTCAGTGTAATTATTTTTTGTTTTGTATGCGTTTAGGATAGCGGTCGTGTCGGTGACAAGTTCATGAACATGATAGAACCAGCAGCAGCGAGAGTTCCTTACATGGTTTCAGTGGGAAATCACGAAGCTTTCAACTGGTATGAAAACCGGAACATTAATTAATTAATTAATTGCCTTTCTATCGAAACGTAATTAATTAATTAATTGCCTTTCTATCGAAACTTATAATTATTATGTACATGTGTATATATATTTTAAATTTCTGGAATATTTTTTAAAACATATATATATTAAAAATTTATAAATGAAGAAAAAACTTAACATATATCCATATAAGCAGCAAATTTCTGAATATCCTTTTCAGGAATTACACAAATTATAAAGCGAGATTCGACATGCCTGGTACTCCGGACAACTTATGGTACAGGTACGTAATGCAACCACTTTTGTTCGTTCTATTATGTCAAATTTCCATTACCGTTTTCAGAGAACGATGGCTTTTCAGAATTTTTAAAGGACTTCTGTAAATAGATAATTAGGTACGAATGGCTTTAGAGGAATGCGAATAGCATATTATAATGATTTTTGAACACGAGCTTTTTTTCTGCAAAAAGAAACGAGGATATTTTTATATGTGCTTTATTCTTGCAAAGAATCATAGATGGCATTGCATTCGTTGCAAAAGTTCAATCAGAAGTAGATCACGCATCATTCCCCCACCCCACTTGCTAGAAGCACGAATGTGCGAATTTCACATTTTTTCAGCTGGTTAGATACCTTATTTTACTATCTAAGTTTTGCCTGAAACGTGAATGCGTATCCCTATTGAAGCGCACGTGAATTCATTTGAGGAAAATAACTTCCATAGAGTAACATAGGGAGAACAAACATTCAAACGTCATTACCCCGACGTTCTTTTTTTTTTCTCCCAAGGACATTCATTGCACATTTGTGCTTCTAGCATGAGGGGGACGATATACAGTCGAATCCCGTTATAACGCACTCCAAGAGACCGGAGAAATCAGTTCGTTATGACGAAATTTCCTTATAAAGAAACGTCAAGTTTTTGTAATGTTCCTATGTAAACTTATCTGGGGATTAGAAAAACGTTCGTTACAACAGATTTTTTTCGCTGTAACAGTATTCGTTAAAACGGGATTCAACTGTGTTCAGCAGTTCTGGGAAACATGGAATGAACACGGTGAAAAATATTGTGTGTGTGTGTGTGTGTGTGTGTGTCTATTAGGGCTGGTCCGATTAATCGATTAATTGTTAATCGCAGTTAAAAATTTTAGTTGAGTTAATCGAATCAATCAATCCGATTAAAATTCGATTTTGTATTCGGGAAACATCAGCTCCCCCTTCACTATCGGTATCATTTGGAGGCATGTTCTAGGCAAAAAAGTAAGAATATGTGAGGATCGACAGTAGTTTCGAAATCGGTGACCAACTTAAAATGACTGATTTTTCTAAAAAGAAAAATTACAAGATTATAGTGAAGGAATTCCAGGATCTGATAAAAACGTTCAGCGTTACTCCAAGCATGTACAGTCAAACCTGAGTCACTCTTGGGAGAGCAACAATATGACTTAGTAAGCGGAGTGACTCGTTAAACGGAGTAAGCCATAGTTGTACCAATTCCTGTCTGAGGACAATTGGGACTTCCAAAAAGTGACCTGGTAAGCGGAGTGACGTGTTAACCGGGTGACGCACTAACGAGGTTTGACTGTACAGCCTTCATTTTTTATTTTATCTAATATTTGTTTATATCCAGCGAATATGAATGAAATGATTAGTATACAGCATAGTTTCCCAACCTTTTTGTCCCATCGCCCCCAACGCAATCTACCCCATAGGATCCTATTTTATACCCGTAGAGCTTCTACCGCCCCCTGGAACATTCCATCGCCCACGTTGGGAATCACCGGTATACAGGGTGTCCTGTAAGTGCTGGCACGGCTTCATCAACCGTCCGTCGTAAAGATATGATTCCAACCAATTTAATGCGCAACAGGCGTTCAAAAATTACCCTGTAGTGGTTTTGAGAGTAAAAGTACAGTGAGTAACAAAGTGAAAAAATCTAAATTTTTATACAGTCCCTCTGTACTCCAACTTCTAATTAGAAAATTGTTGCCCTGTCTCTTTTGAGCCCCCCCCCCCCAAAAACAAAATCCATGGTTCCAAGAGCACTGAGATATTCGAATCCGAGAAACGGAGGAAATTTGGGAAAGAACAGCGTTAAATGCGAGTAAAATGGTTTTTCTGCATTTAACGCTGTCTTTTTTCAAATTTTCCTCTTGTTATCCCTTTGTATCCTTTTACGCCTTATGATTGTAGGTCTGTTGCTCTGTGCGGCGAGACATTTCAACTGGAAAATCAGCTCGCACTCGCAACTCGAAGTTGGGAACCACAGAAAACTCCATTCAGCAACCCCCTTCAACCTTCAACCGGAGAGGAAGTTCGAACCTGGGTCCTCATGATACAAGCCTGTCACTATAACTTTTTTTTTCTTTCAAATCGAACACAACTCAGGTCTATCACCCTCTATGGGCGATTTACTACCTAGTGAGTTGTGCCGGAAGTGTAACTGTGCGTGTGTGTGCCTAATAGTCTTTGAGTGCGTATGCAGTGTTTGATTTTTTAGTGCTGCCGTCTATATTTCTGAAATGAAGTGAGTGATGTGTTATGATTGAATTACGTTTGTACTGCTTGTAGGTCTGTTGCTCTCTGTGGCGAGACTTTGGAAACTTGAAGTTCCCAGAACTTAAGTTGGGAACCACAGAAAACCAACTTTAGTCAACCACCACTGTGGTGACGGTGGGGTTTGAACCTGGGACCTCGCGACGCTAGTCCGTCACTATGACCACTCGGCCACCACAGCGGTCGTCACTATCACTACACGACCGCACAGCTGCATGGCAGGTTGCTATAGGTTCAGTAAGATCCATTCCAGAACAAAGCAATATTGGATCGAAGAGCGAATGCGAACCAATCTCCCCGTCAAAAAGTGTCACCACAGACCCTGCATTGATTCATATAATATATTCATTCATTACACTTCACTCCCAATTTATTTTAAATATAGATGGCAGCACTAATTTCACGCACAGTACTACATACGCACATAGACTGTTAGCTAAAACACACCTCCGACACATCTCACTTCTCCAGGAAGGACGGAGGTAATAAATTTGCCCACCAGGGCGATGGATTGGAGTTGTGTGTGGTGCAAAAGAAAAGCAAAGCCAAAATTATGGAAAATGTACTTGCTCCTTTTGCGGGAGCGAGTGTGGTATAGACTAGGAGTCATTTGCAAAGTTGCTCTTCGGGTATAACTACTTATTAAGAACCACTTTTCTTGAACACGCTGCACGATTTCTGAAACTTTTGTGTTTTTAATTAACCAATATATCAAATACAACGCCACAACAGGCAAAATGCCCAACGAGGTGGCTGAGAAAAAGATGGATGTCATATATGTCAAAAATACAGCAACCCAATTAAAAATGCAATTAACACAAATTACAAACAATATATACACATGATAAAATATTATACAATGCCCATAAAGAATACTTATGGTTGTCTTATTCTAAGAATGTATAGCTTCTCGATTTACCCCAACATGTTTATTGTATTTCTTTTTAAACGTGCCAATTGTGTTACAATTTACTACCTCCGGGGGTAAGCTATTCCATTCATTAACAACCCTATTAGAGAAAAATTCCCTGCGACACCATAACCTTGCATTGTCCCTCACCAATCGATACTGGTGTCCCCTTGTAAAAGCAGTCGATTGGCGGTGTACTAAAAGTTCATTGTCCATCCTATCAACCATTATTATTATTTATAACAACCATAATGATTGAAAGTTTCATTTCACATAAAATTTGAATTGAATAATAATGGGGTAACAGTGACCCCCACCCCATGTCAGAGGAGACAAAAGTAAAGCTATACACCAAATACGCGATATAACCGACGTCTTTATTAACGTGTGACATTTTTAACAGCGCTTCTAACAAAAAGGGGAAGCGAAATATCCAAATGGGCGTTATAACGAGGCGCAACGTAACAAAGGGCTTAATGCATTAGGTCTATCAATATTAAAACTCCGGTATCAACATAATTTTATGGCACTCTTGGCATATCCAGTGAGTTTAATAAAGCGATTAATAATAATATCTTTATACGCAAGGAAGACTGACACATCCTGCGAAAACCACCGACAACAACGTCTAAATAAACGAACAGCCATCTGCGGACGAACAATGGCGGAGAGATTTTAATTTCCGTCACCGTCTAATATACATAATCTTCGTTACATACATCCACAACAAAAAGTAAGAAACAAATAAAATCTCAGTGCATTAATATCTGCTTCTATTACGGCTCACCGAATCACAGATAAGTAAGTACTTCCAGAGAGATCTCTCGAATACACCTTATTAAAAATTTCCATTTAAGCAACTGATTCTGATTGGAATCCACATACGCTTCAGTAGCTTTCAATTAAATCTTCTTCAAATTAATCTAGAGTCTAATTCCTTCGTAGTTTTTCCGATATATTCGAATGGAAATTTGGAATTGTATTTTTTTCTGCTTGTGTGGATTATTCTCTCACTATATGTTATTTTGTATTTATTTATTTGTAGTTTCAAAGTTGGGCCTATTCATTTCGTTATAATGAGCACGGAAGTTTACTTCTTTTTGTTATATGGCGGTGTTGAAGCGGTTAATACTCATTACAAGTGGTTGGAAGATACTCTCAAAGTGAGTATTTTCGATAATATTTGGAATTATATTCTTGTATTTCTCCATCGATTCGGAGATATGTAAAATAGTTTCGTCTTTCGGTAACAATGTGAAGTTGAAGTCTATAGACACGTATTTTTAAGAAATTTGCCAGTGTTCGGAAGATTGTTTTTAGA
The DNA here is from genome assembly GCF_987345545.1 of Pholcus phalangioides. NCBI lineage: Eukaryota > Metazoa > Arthropoda > Arachnida > Araneae > Pholcidae > Pholcus > Pholcus phalangioides. The sequence continues at coordinate 26,758,040 of NW_028301602.1, forward strand.
GACGTTTTCTTCGTATTTTAATTTTCAAAAAAAGACATTTTTATTCAATTATGGGAGTTTTAATGATTTTCAAGAACTTGTGTTTATCATGTTTTGTATTGCTATGTGTTAGGCGGGTGAGAAAAAGATGTCATAAAAAGTATGCATATCTAATATATGTATCTAAACTATATCAAAAATACAGCGTCCCAATAAAGCCAAAAAAATTAAAGAAACACTATAATTCTGATAAAATATAATACACTGCCCATAAAAAAAATTATGGTTGCCTAATTTAAGTATGGAGAACTTGACGATATATCTAAATATGTGTATCGTATTCTTTTTTGAACGCATCAATTGAGATAGAATTCACGACCCCCGGAAGTAAGCTGTTCCATTTATTAACAACCCTATTAGAGGAAAAACTCCCCGCGAAACTACAATCTGGAGTTGCCCTTTACTAAATGATACTGGTGTCCATTTCCATCACAAGGGTAGGGCTGACAGGGCTCCAACCCAATTTATATAATTTTTGGTTTTTTTCACGATATACATTCATTAAGGGCCCTAAATATTCAGAAGGGATAGTGAAAAGTCTGGCTTGGGGGTCCACCAAATACCCAGCCTTGGGGGTCCTTCTCCAGGACCGGAGCAGTCGATTGGTGGCGTACTAATAATTCATTGGCCATCCTATCCATCCCGTTGAAAATTTTGAACACGTTAATCATATAGCCCCGTGTGCCAACAAGGACACCCGTAGCTCTTCTCTGCACCCCCCCCCCTCCCAACCAACTCCATTTCTCTCTGTAGATAGATAGATAGAACCGCTCACAACCCCGGACTGATGCAAAGCACCTTACTTCGGTTTCCTCAAAAGAGGCAGAGTTGTGTCGGAAAAGTTAGCAAGTTTTTCTCTCTGTAGGTATTTTTGGTCTCCAAAACTTTACAGCATACTCTAAAACAGGACGAACTAAGCTCTCAAAAGCAGAAGAATGACTTTTGCAAAACTCGAAGAGACCTTTTTCGAAAAGGAAACCGAGCATTCTGCAAGCTTTTTTGACCATTGGTGAACAATGTTCAGAAAACCTAAGCCGCTCATCCATGATAATTCCCAAATCGTACGGTGATCCTAGTACATTAGTTATGTTATAATACATCTACATTTTTCAGCCCAGAAACGTACAACAATAATGCATTAGCGCATATATATATGCTCAACCCATAGCCAGTGGGCTAAATATGGCCCTAGGAAACACTGATGTGCCTAACTGACTCGTGGCACATTGATAGATCATTCAAATGACCCGTGACACACTTTCAGATCACTTAAGCGGCCCGCGACACATTTCCGGATTACTCAAGTGATCCGCGGCACATTCAAGGGGACCGCGCTCTCCTGAAAGTTGAGCAACATTGCAATAGCGTAGTAAACGTAATAACGTTTTGTAAAATAAATAATCTTAGTATTGAAAGATTAGGAAAAATTTGGTTGTTGTGGAGGTGACATCTGTTGCAAACAAAAGTAAGCTAATTTCACATATTTTCTCAACTATTATATACAATATATTAAAATTCGTGCATTCATATATATTACAAAATGACAGCTATGAGAGAAATATGTGGTCTTGTGTTGTAATTTTTCAAATCAACCAATCCTAGTTAATTGAAATTACATTAAAACTTCGATTAACCATCACTGTTCGGACCGGAATTGTGACGGATACCAGAAATCTCTTAATACACATGTACAGTAATGTGATTTCACTGCGGGATCGAGACGAAAAGGAAAATAAAATTTTTTAAAAGTGAATAATACATACATATTTTCATTTAATTTTACAAAACGATCATATAAACTTCATCAATATAAGGTCTGTCCAGGCAGTGGTGACATTGAAAACAGCAACCTTTATGCTGTATCTCTTGCAAAATTCTTTGGCAGTCATGGCATCATCAGATGAAAGCAAGCCTTCGATAAAAGCTTTTCTGCAACGTCGCTTCATACTTTCAATTATGCCCTGGTCCATAGGCTGGATAAGTGGAGTTGTATTCGCCGGGAGAAAGATGCATGCTATTTTGTCATCATCAGTTTTGAATTCACAAGAGGGTTTTGTCGGGGAATTGTCCATTAACAGAAGTGCTTCCTGCGGTAATTGTTATTTCGGCTATATGAGCTCTAGCTTGAGGAGCGTTGTGGAACCATTCTGAAAAATTTGTGTTGTCCATCCAAGCACTTTATTGGGCTTATACCCAATAAAGTGCCCAATAATAGTTCAGAGGCAATGCGTTCATATTCACTTTTCTGGAAGGACGTGGTTTTTTGGATTTACCAATTACAAGCGGGTGTAACCTATGATTACTGGTGGCATTTGCACAAACTATAGCAGTGATCCGATCTTTTGGACTTTAAAACCTGGGGCTGTTTTTCGGAATTTTTTTTATATGACGATGAATAACAGAAACTGACGGTTAATCGAAGTTTTACTGTACTGCAGAATCTCTAATCAATTGATGTGCATTTAGGTTATAGAAATAGGATACTGAGGAAAAAATTAAATTCGGTAGGTCAGTGATTGGTAATGTATGGTTCGCAAGATCGCTGCTAATTAGAATAATCCTTGATTCATTCTATGATAGTAGTTAAGCTATCATCTTGCCACGGCTTGAATTGGATCTCTAGTGATGGAGACGGTAAAGAGTATAGTGGCCGGTACTTCACACCCACTATCAACGGGATAAAAATAAGCTCTGCAAGAAACAGCTGTTGGAGGTTTGGTCATGTTCAACGAAAAGGTTGAATGTGTATAATATGATAAGACTATCACTGTCAAATCATACTGGTGTGGAGGGCCCGAGTTCACCTATCCCCAATATTAGCCACCATCTCCCTATTACCCATCGACACATTGGATTTGAGAGCTCTCACCAATATTTTAAATTCACTCGATGGCCTCCAAAAGAGTTGGTCTGAAAGAGATCCAACCGATTTTCATAATTTTTTGTTTTCTCACGGTATAAATTCCCCTTCGGAAGGGTCAGTCAAAAGTATTTCTTGAGGGGAGGCCTTTCTCCAGGATGGTGGGACCCATGCTTCACGCTTATGCAGGGTGGCCAGATCATGCAACTTCTCCCCAGCACGTTGCAACCCACAGGGGTAAAGGGCTTACATCCCGGAAGGGACAGAGCCCGGGTCGCGTCTGGTCTGACAGATCATGCAACCGGAACTCATCACAAATTCCTCAGTAAAATCCAGGACATCTGGAAAAATATTTCTCATAGGACATTATACTGATGAATTTAAGGCGTTGGCTAAAATTTTCCTTCAAGGGATGTTTTAGTCAACATCTCCCATACAGCTAAGATCTGATGTATGGGAGGTGTTGGCCTTGCACTGTTTGTTCAGTTCTCAGTGTTGAATCACTCTCCCAATTCTAAAAGTCTTCTCCGCACGGAGCAGGCAGACCTACAACACAATACTGACATAACATGGAAATTTACTCATTCTAATGTTTACTTCAAAATGTGGAAGACAGATGGCAGTATCAACAAGAACTCGAAAAAAAGCACAATTATGACAACATAAATACAGTATGTTAGGGGTCGCACACACGCACACGGAGAGGGAGAGAGAGAACAAGCATTCTGGCATGTGCCAATTCGTTAGAAATTCTGTAGCGGAATGTGTGTATGATATGTGCAGTTACGGTTAAGTAGTAGCTGTGTTGAATCACAACCATATTATGCAACAGAAATGCATTATGTATTATTGCAGTTATAGTAGCTACTTATTTGGGCGTGATGATATCGAAAATATTTGGGAGGAATATATATATATATATATATATATATATATATATATATACACACACACTGTTTATATATACGAATCCAACTACACATGTGAATATAGCCAATATATATAGCCATATATATATATATATATATATTTCAGGAAATGAAAATTACCAAAATTCAGAATATATGAAAGATATAGTTTCAGAATCGATGGGAATTTTCAACATTTCAGAATCGATGAAAATTCGGGATTTTTAAAAAAGTTATAATTTCATATATGGGAGAGAGAGTTAGAATTTATGAAAAAGAAATAATTTCAGAATTGTTTCTTTCTAAATGAAAAAACGCAGACTTTTAAAATTTATGAAAGAAAATGTTACCGTAATTGCGGGGCGCCAAAAACATGGGGGCCTGGTGCGACAACACGTGTCGCAAGGAAGGTGCCCATAAAAGGGGGCCCATATCCACTAGAAAATATCTATTGCAAAACCATTTAGTTTTTCAGAGCAAGGCAGCTGCGCCACAAGCAGGAAAATGTTATGACATTCTGAATAATGTAACAAATTAGCGAAAATTGTTCTCCCAAGAAGGACTTCTCGTGACTATTTTGCATTGAGCTCTCGTGTTTGGTGCGGTTGGCCCTGAGTTTGAGCACCAAGTTAGTCATCTGTACCGTGAGGATGCGCCAGATGAGCATGCTGTCCAAACTTGTGGCCATGGGCGGAGATACGGGGGGGGGGCGTGGGGGCATTGTTCCCCCAGCGTCAAAGGTGGAGTCGACTGATCTAATGTATGAGTGTATATATGAATTGACATCATCATCATCGTGCTCCCCAGCAATAATGACCGTGCCCCCCCCCCCAGACTTCCAAGTCTATCTTAGCCTATGCTTGCGGCCGTGTTTTATGGCACAGTCCACTGGATGAAAACCTAAAAATCCATGAGTTTGAATTTTCATAATTCAAACATTTCCGCAAATTTAATTTATAAAAATTGATTTTATTAGTTCTTACGCAAATTAAAAACCTGTACGAACTACCACAAAAATTCTGCATTTATTGGTAAAAACCGGGAAATTTTGGCCAACATTACACCTTCGAGTAAAATGTGAGGGAACATGACAGGTGAGAGGAAGGAATTTCAAAAGCCTCACTAAAAATTGTATTTCGGTTCATGTTATGAACCTAAAAACCGGTTTCGAATGTATAAAATTTGTTAAATTACAAAGAAAATTTCTGTTGAATAGGGATTGCGAGAAAATGAAGCTGCTGCCATCTATCACATTAAATTGATAACAAAAAATTAACCTCAAGTTACGCGTTCCAGTCACGCTTGTAACTATTGGTTTTTCAAAGATACCAACAGTTTTGTCCAATTACTTTACAACAGCAGACAACTTTTTTTACAATGATCAATTCTAATAAAAAATTGATTTATAATTAAGATGTATATATTCAAATTCAATTATACAATATTGCTGGTTATTTCTAAAAGACGAACTGTATTGAAAATGCAGTAGTTGATGTGACTGAACAAATTAAAACAGCTATTCAAGCCTCTACCAGGAAGATTAAGGCAAAAGAAAACAGATTTGGCATTTCGGAAGAATTACGGGACAAAATCAGACTAAAAAACCGGGTCCGAAAACTCTGGCAAAGATTTAGAAGACGGTCTGACAAAACCACTCTAAACAGATTAGAAAAGGAAATAAGACAAGAAACAACTGAATATGTCAATGAGAGATTCACCCACTTCATTGAGGAGGCCACAGCATCCGATGGCTCACTTTGGAAGGCGTGGAAAATCTGTAAACGAAAATCCCCAGCGGTGGACAAAATTACAAACGAACATGGTCAACTGTTGTATACAAATGAAGAGATGTTGAAACGTTTGCTGATAACTATGAAAAGCAATTCATGCCAAACAGTCTGCAATCTCGAAGTATTGCTTCAGCTCATCATGGAAAAGTTCAAGAATTCCTGGATAGAGTTCGCTCGGATGCCTTGCGCGGAATGGGTGCTGCCGGTTTGACCAATGTTGACGAAATCAGGGGCATGATTAACAAACTCAAAACTAAAAAAGCTTCTGGTCATGATGAAATTTCAAATCTCGCTCTTAAAAATCTTCCTCTTTCTATCCTCAAATCATTCACTAATATATTTAATAGCATGCTTCAGACAAGCTATTTTCCTAATGTCTGGAAACTTTCTATTGTCAAACCTCTTCATAAATCTGGAACTGACCCACTTTTCTCTCAAAACTTCAGACCTATCAGCTTACTCAGTAACATTTCTAAAGTCTTTGAACGTATCTATATTTCACGTCTTGACGCTTTCCTGTCCTTCAACAGCATTCTTCGAAGTGAGCAGCACGGATTCAGGCGGGGGCATTCTTGCGTTACTCAGCTGCACAGAGTTACCGAGTTTGTGATGACTGCGTTCAACTACAAGGAACATGTCTGTGCTCTCTGTCTGGATATATGTAAGGCCTTCGACAAAACGAATCACACGACCTTATTGTCCAAACTAATTGACCTGGGTTTGCCTGACTATTTTATCATCTTTTTAAACAGTTACCTTTCCAATCGAAGATTCCAAGTCAAAAATGGCAACTGTCTCTCAACTGTTAGACCAATAAGAGCGTCTGTCCCGCAGGGTTCTTGTTTGGGACCACTGCTCTTTGCGCTATACATCAATGACTTCCCAGCTCCTCAGCGCGGAATGCTTGGTCTATTTGCTGACGATGCCATCCTGTTGACCAATCACAAAAAAGTGAAAAAATGTATTGGAAATTTACAAGAATCAACTGAAGACGTTGAGGACTGGTGCCAAGACAACGATATAAAGTTGAATCATCAAAAATGTCAATATATTCTCTTCACAAGACGGTACAAGTTTCCAAGAACTCCCATATACATCGGCAATACGGTGTTGACAAGAAAACTCCAAGTCAAGTATCTAGGTTGTATACTAGATAAGTCGCTCTCATTTTCTCCTCAGGTGATGTACGTAAGAATTAAGGCCTCACAAGCAGTTGGGATGCTATCCAGAATCACATTCCCACAGGCCAGGCTAACGTTGAGGAATAAAGTAATTCTTTTTAAAACTATTATTCGTCCTATTCTGACATATGCCGCCCCAGTGTGGGCTCATGCCAGTCTTGCAAATATGAAACGTTTACAGACACAGCAGAACATCATTCTTCGTCAGTTTACCAGAGCCCCCTGGTATGTGAGAGGAAAAAACATCCGTAAAGATCTTGACTTACCACTAATCTTGGACTATATCAAGGAGCTTGCCAATGCTCATTTTGACAGGCTACGATCTTCTGAACACCCGCATCTTAGAGAAATTGTCTATTATGACCCTAGAATACCCACAGTACACTCTAGGCCAATGGACTTGCTGAGCGTGGATTGGGTGACGAATTGATGTAATTTGCAGAACATTTTCATGATTTTGATTTTTTTTTTTTTTTCAAAACAATTTATCAATCTAATATCAGTTTTGTTTGATATTGCGGATGCTGTGATCGCAATTCAGAGGCATTTATATGTTTTTGTTTTTTTTCGCAATTAATAATTTTTCTCATTTATTCATAATTTGCGCTTGCATAAAATGGTGCATTGGGTTTGTGTCGTGTTGAAACTGATGTTATTACAATACAGAGATGGTATGTGTCATGTCTTCATTATAACTTTTTCTTTGACGTTCTTGATTATGGTTATATGACTGATGACGGTTCAACAGTACCTCAAACGTCTCTGGTTAGTGTCTCTCGATTATGTAAATATTTATAATGTTGGGGTTTTTGGGTAGCATATCATCAGCTGCTTCCCTTGGGACATTTCCCCCTTGTTCTTCGATTGTGTTGTGTTTTATCTCGATGAGCATTCATTTCGCGAAGATTTGTAAACAATACTCTCCTGGCTCATTCATTCTCTACACACACACATACACTACATACCTTACACACATGCACAAACTTGTCTTTTTCCTTCTCATACCACCCCTGGTGATCTGTAAGTCGCCAGACAGCCTGCAAAGGCTGGGCAGCGACGGAAACGTTCAATTCTGGTCTGGTCTGGCTGGTTATTTCTAAGAAACATTTAATTCATTGCTTATAGACATATTATTACAAGGAACATAATAGGAGCACCATTAATAACAAGCATAATAGCGGCAGGACTAACAAGAAATGTGATAGGAGCAGGATTAATGAGAAACATAATAGGAACAGGATTAACAACAAACATAATAGCGGCAGGATTAATAAGAAACATAATAGTGGCAGGACTAATAAGAATTCCATGGAACTCCATTTATTGACATTACAGTCCAAGTACCATGTTAACCTAAGTCATTATAACCGAATCCAACCGCATTTTTGATCGAAAGCTATTTTCAGAGTAACAATTATAATTCTTCCTTTAGACATTAAGAACGTACTATTATTGTAGCGTACACTGTAAATGCAGTGGACACTAACAATTATGAACGAAACCCCGTTAGTAGACACCTTCCATTTCGGACACTTTCAGAATTTCTGTACTTCACAGACTATATCAGCAGGCATTCCCCGTTGGCAGATCGTAATTTTCGATGCGTGGGCGTCCGTTATCGGTCGAGAGGTCGTACTATATGGGTATTCAAAAAGGATCGAGAGAATCCAGGAAAAAGAATCATCCCACCCACATGCAAACATGTTAGATCTAAGAGTCTTCTTTGTAATATTCCCAGCTTAACCCGCCATTTACAACCTACGTAGGTTGCCTTATTCTTCTCGGAGACGTTGAGTGCATACATTACCCGCGAATACATTATAATGAGAACCTTCCAAGAGAATGTATAAAATGCAATCTCAGCGGGTTTGAATTAATCAAATCATGTCCCTCTTTCTCGAGCAATTTTCGCTGAACATCGAGCGCGAACTAAAAGCTACTTTTAGTGCCAAGCGATATCACTCCACCAACAATAGCGACGTAACACGATACACCTACGCATATAGATTCCGTTTTCTCAAGTTTCTTCTCACAGAATATTGGAGTAATACCCTTTCTATTGCTTTATATATACAGTGCTAAAGCCCGATCTCTCCCGCTTTTCGGAAAAGTGAGTGGGAATGAGAATAATGGGTTATCCATTACCCGGTAATTTAGTGAGGCATTTGTTCAAGAATGCAACGGGAATATTACCAGTGGCGTAAGCTGATAGTGGCTGAAGGCGTAGAATTACAACTCTTGGAAAAGAGCAGGAGTAAAAAGATGCCAGAGGTATTATATTAGTATAAATAAAAACGTAATGAACCTTTTGTACTCCATAGCCTAAATACAATTACTCTTCTATTTTCATTCAGTAATGGTTTTCCATGAAAATACACATAATTTTATGTTGTGCCCTCCGGAGGCACATTACAAAATGTGTATATACTGTAAAACCCCTCTTTTTCCCGGACACGGGTGACACAAAAAAATTCGTCCTATCTATTTTTACCACTGTTACAAAATGCTGCACTTGAAACCTACACTGCTGATATAAAATACCACGCAAAAACACTCCATTAACCTCGAAAAATAATTTACTTAATTAAATAATTGATTTTTTTTTAATTAAAGTAAAAACAACTAACCTATACCGCAAACAAAAACCAGGAGAAACGAAGCCTACGAAAAGAAACTGACATTGATGCAATAAATTAGTATACGCAGCGATATTCTTATAAACATTTCTTATATTCGAGTGATACCTTGAAAGACTTTCCTAGAACAACTTAAGCATGTCTTCAATAAGAAAATTTTAGTCGAGAGAATTGCATGCACTACTGACACCAACCAAGCAAAAAACAGCCGGTCGCCATTCTCATATTTGATTTTGGTTTGTTTATGGCAGATGGAACTTTCGACTCGCTCTGCAAAAAAGAAATTCATTTCCGTCAAGCTGGATTCGAACCAACGATCTATAAATACCTGACTACGATAGCCCACCGCTCTAACAACTAAGTTATCGACGGCCGTTTAGAAAGATCATGAAGAATGAATAATTCTGATTGCTATCGCAGATGTATCGTTTCGTATAAGTGTAAGGCAAGTTTCCATTCGTTCTGTAAAAAATAAACATCCGGATTCGAACAAGCGACCTACGGGTACCTGTCATTACTATTTCATAATCACACATTCACCTCGTTCACTCATGTACGGAATTTTTAACGAATTGGTACATGTCGGAATGTGTGCCCATAACTTATTATGTAGTGCTTGTTTCGCGTTCATGCTGCCATCTGTATTTCATTTTCTGAAACAAAGATGGAAATGTTTGCATTTTTCATGTATTGTCAGTATCGTGTTCTAAGCTTCTCTGCGAAAAGACATTTTACGGATACCTGCTATCTATTTCTACAGTCCACCGTTCTGCATAAAGAACGAATGATTTTGATCTGTTATCGCAGATGAAATTTCAATTTCTTCTGAGAAAACAGACTTCCGTCGAGAGAGAGAGCCGGAATCGAACCAGCCACCCATGGCGGGTTATAACTATAACTCTCTATTCCTACAATCCACCGCTCTGCCAACTGCGCTATCAACGGCCGGTCGGACGGTCATAAAGCATTGATTTTGATCTGTTATCGATGAAATTTCTAATTCGTGTGAAGAAAAAGCCTTCCGTCAAGCCGGATTCGGACCAGCGACCTATGGATACCTGCCCTCTATTTCTACAGTGCACCGCTCTGCCAACTGAGCTATCCACGGCCGCTCATAACTGTCATAAAGCATGAATGATTTTGATCTGTTGTTACAGATGAATTTCTCAAGTAAAAATTGACTTCCGTCCAGCCACCTATGAATACCTCATATTCATTCCTACAGTCCACCACTCTGCCAACTAAGCTATCGACGGTCGTTCGGAATGGAAATAAAGCATGAACGATTTTGATCTGTTATCGGTGATGAAATTTCTAATTCGTGTGATGAAAAAGGATTCTGTCGAGCCGGATTCGAACCAGTGACCTATGGATCCACCGCTCTGCCAACTGAGCTAACGACGGTCGTTCAGAATGATCATAAAGCATGAATGATTTTGATCTGTTATCGCAGATGAAAATTAAAACTCGTGTGAAAAAATAGACTTCCGTCGAGCCGGATTCGAACCAGCGACCTATGGATACCTGCTCTCTGTTCCTACAGTCCACCGCTCTGCCAACTGAGCTATCGACGGCCGTTAAAACCGGTCATAATGCATGAATGTTTTTGATCTGTTATCGCTGATGAAATTTCTAATTCGTGCGAAGAAAAAGCCTTCCTTCGAACCAACGGCCTAAGTATATCTGCTCTCTAATCTTAGTCCTCCGCTCTCCCAACTGAGGTATCGATGGCTGTTCAGGACGATCATATGGCATGAATGATTTCGATCTGTTATGGCAAATAAAATTTCCAACTCGTGTGAAAAAAAAAGACTTCCGTCGAGCCGGATACCTATGGATATCTGCTCCCTATTCCTACAGTACACCGCTCTGACAACTCAGCTACCGACGGTCGTTAGGAACGGTCATAAAGCATGAATGATTTTGGTCTGTTATCGCCGAGGAATTTTCCAACTCTCAGGTAAAAAAAGCCTTCCTTCCAGTCGGATTCGAACCAGCGACCTATGGATACCTGATATTTATTCCTACAGTCCACCGCACTGCCAACTGAGCTATTGACGGTCGTTCGGAACGATTATGAAGCATGAATGATTTTGCTCTGTTATCGCAGATGAAAATTCCAACTCGTGTGAAATGATGTACTTCCGTCCAGCCGGATTCGAACCCGCGACCACCTAACATCTATTACTACAGTCCACCACTCTGCCAACTGAGCTATCGACGGTCGTTCGGAATGGTGATAAAGCATGAAGGATTTTGATCTGTTATCGCTGATGAAATTTCTAATCCGTGCGAAGAAAAAGGCTTCTTTCGATCCGGCGACCTACGCATATCTGCTCTCTAATCCTACAGCCCTCTGCTCTGCCAACTGAGCTATCGACGACCGTTCAGAACGTTCATAAAGCATGAATGATTTTGATCTGTTATAACAGATGAAATTTCTAATTCGCGTGAAAAAAAAGCTTTTCGTCGAACCAGCGACCTACGGATACCTGCTCTCCATTCCTGCAGTCCACCGCTCTGCCAACTGAACTATCGACGGCCGTTCGGAACCGTCATAAAATCAAATAATTTTGATCAGTTATCACAGATGAAATTTCAGACTCGTGTAAAATTTGTTTTTGATCAGGGGAGACAGGACAGCAACTTTCTGAATGGAAGTTAGTGGACAAGGGGACCGTATAAAAATTTAGATTTTTTTTTATTTTGTTCACGCACTGTATTCTCACTTATAAATCTAGTACAGGGTAGTTTTCGAAAGCCTTTTGAGCATTTTTTAAATGGGAGTCATACCTCTACTTCGGAGGATTGATGGATGAAGACTATATTAGCCTTATAGGACACCGTGTTGAAATTTCAAGACCTTACTTGTAACATACGCGTCGGTTATAACATACGCTTCAAGAATCACCGTGGTGTAATGTTATAAACGATCTCAACTGCAATTATTAGAATCAACTTTCCTGCAGTTTAAATAAATTTTCCGGCACGTTTTTCCATGTTCCTCACGTCCTGACGGTGCATTATGGTGTCTGTACCCTATCCTACGATAGGGATTCTAGACCTGAACTCCAACGGCCTCCTTAGGGCTCTGGGATACCCTAAGGAGGTAATAGGCTATTTATATGAAATTAGGTTAAATTTATATTTATGTAAATTTTCTCAAATATAAATTTAATAAGAAAAGATGATCGCTCAGTCGGTCAGACTTTGTTAAGGTAGGTAAGCCAAAAAATATATAATATACTAGTTCAAAAGAGGCCACGAGCAAAAAAAAAAAAAAAATTGGAAATACTTTCTCTATTCGGGAAATGGAATTTTCACCATCAACCCTTCCAAGGTCTGTGTATTGCTTCTGTATTTATTCAGCCTGAATGAAATGTTCATGCAAAAGTTTTAGTATTGGGACTTAACCACTACCGACTACCATCGTTATCTGAGATACCGCGATGATACCAATTAAATTCCCTGCATGTTAAGAATATTTTGCTTGTTGAGGCTCTGTTGAGTAAAAAAAAAATCGGAAGATCTAGACAAATAGAGCTGTATGAGCTGTATGTTTTCATAGCTCCATAATTTAGGCCACAAACGTATCTACGAAATCATGCTTCATATGCCAAAAACGCATGATCTAAAATGGGCATGTTCTCACAAACGAAAGTTTGAAACCATTCGAATAGCACATATACGTACTTAATGACGTATTCCAATGTATGGACTAGTAATATTTTAAATTCAACGCCCTCTACGTGCAGTATATACATCCAATATTGCTACTTTATATTAGTTTATTCAGATTACGCCATAATTGGGTCATAATTCTAGAAAAATTCTCATTTATATTCATTTATATGATCGAAATATTTTCTTCACCAGGCAGCAAATTCCAAAGATGCCCGATCGAAATGGCCCTGGGTAATTACTCTTGGTCACCGTCCAATGTACTGCTCGAATGCTGCTCTGAGGTTCTGCAGGCTCGAGTCCAACCCCGTGAGTATACATTAATAATTCAGTTCAATTTTCACATTGATTATTTCATGCCTACTATGTTAGAACTTCTTTTGACTTGAACTATAATTGAGACACATGGAAATGTTAACCTTCTATAACATAATAAACCCTAACTATAACGGAAATACGTATATTCGCATAAGAATTATTTTGCGGATGGGGGGGGGGTGGCATGCCCGGAACTCCTTTGTCTTATACCCGTAACTGACATGATTTAACTAACGTAATTTCCTCATGACATCATCCTAACATCCTAACCGAACGGTGACCTAGTCCAAGGAATTTCTAACTGAAAGGTCACCGCCGGATTATGAGATACGGCCTCATGGCAGTAGTACTTGTGTGAATAGTTGGGAAAAGACTAATTTACGTGATCATTATAAATCTCACTGGCAAGGAAAGGTTCCCAAGGTTACGTTTTCAAAAAGTTTTGCAAAAAAAAAATCATTGATCCTACTCATATAAATATCTAAAAAAATCTGGCTTAATTATTAAGGGTCACTCACCGAAATGCAAATAATAATATTTTCAATGTCAATAGAGGTCAAAAATGAATTTAAAAATGCAGCAACCCTAGAATATTAGGGTGACGTCATTGAAACAACACATGATCGAATACAGCACAGACCATGAAAGAGAGAAAAAAAAGAGAGATCACTAGTTCCTAGAACAAAGAGGCTGGAGAAACGAAAGTGAAAATAAGCATTTTGTTAAGATAAGTAGCAAGAAATGCGAGGGTGGGGGGGGGGCTTCAATAATTGCATTCCGCCGCTAATTTATTTGTTTTTATGTGTTTTTGGGTGAGATGAATATACACTCTATTGCAAAAAAAGCGAAGCACCATGGAGAAAATGACTGTTTTTATTGAAATAAAATATATCTAAAGCTCATACACACACAGCAGATAATGAAATGATTAAAAATTCAATGCCGTAGAATCCATCAATGGCTATAAACTGTACATTGAATGTTCAAAAATTGGTGAACCTGTGACACAATCATCCGGTCTTGCCTCGCATTCATGCGCCTTGGTCTTCCAGACCTGTCATTCCGCTGATGACTTCATTGCAGTAACCATTGCTGCCAGCACCTTTGCACAGCAGTGTCCGTACGGTGCAGGTGGCGGCCTATTGCTCAGTATGACCAGCCAGCCTCACGCATCCCGAATATGCGACCACGTTCGAAGTCATCCAATTAGTTATAAGGTCTTCGACAACGTCGTAACGGCATTATTGGTTGTGTCTTCAGGGAACTGCAGCACCGACAACGAGAAAAGATAAACGTTCTGCGATTGTTACCTGTTTTATGCAATGCTAGTTGAACAGTAGAAACGCACGCCATGACCGAAGTTAAAATTCATTGGCCTTGGAAATTTAATCATTTGCATAATTGGCATAAAGAAATTTGCATGCGAAATTTCGACATGATCGGATAATATTTTAAAGGTGCTTCGTTTTTTTTGCAAGAGTGTACTTAATTTTTTTTTACAATTTTTTGAGCACACCTTGGAACCCTTTCTTTGTGAGTATGTACCGTATATCAGTTTTTTCGGCTCGGCACGACACATACTTTGAGAACCACCGACGAAGCTGACCATCCAATCTTTGTGTTCAAAGAACGATTCCGCAGAATTCACGTTGGAAAGACACGTGACAATACCTCAACAAAAACCAAAAATATATTTAAAAACCCGCAATAAAAGAGATACGCTCCCGATTATCCTTCACTATCTTGTGAATGCATAATATAAAAATCCATAAAAAACATAAATTTTTATAGCGTTGGTGGTTCAAAATAAGCAATCCTGTCATACATTTTATTTCCCTTTATGGCACTTTTTTTCATTTGGGCATTGTATTCTTGACTATGATAATCATTGCGAAAACAAAGAAAAATTATGAGGAAATTTATTAAAAAATAATAATAAGGTTGGAAAGAATAGAATTTCGTTCACGTGAAAGACTTTTGCCAAATTAATGCCATGAAAGAGGGAAAAATGGAAAAATCCTCTCTTAGAAAAAAGGACTTTTATTGATATGAGATTAAGAGCAAGCGTTGATTTAATAATGAGGTGCTCGTCCTCAGCTCTTTTCAGAAAATAATATAATTATGGCTCTCTGAAATCACTCATTAGTAGAACACGTTAATGTCCAGAAAGACGCAAAAAAGCTTGAGAATGAAGATCCCGAGCGGAAAAAAAACGTGGAATTTCACTCATTATCATAATATACGCTATGTTGAATTATTTCATTTCAGGAAAATGAATAAATAAATGAATATACAACTTGAGAAATCTGTTATAAAAATTAAATAAATCATATTTTTTCTTTAAAATTCAGTTTTTGTGTGAAAACTGTGTTTAAATCAGTTCTCAAATCTTTTTCCACGGGGAAAATGTTTTTAATCTGAAAAATATTTTCCCCCCTCTATTCCTATAGTGACGAAAATGATTAAACTTATTTTTAGAATGAAATTATATTTTTGGAATTTGTTTTTAATAATTTTCTTGTTTTAAAATGCTTATAAGACGAAAAAAATTAAATATAAATATTTTTTTGTATTTATATTGTTGAGAAATTTAAAATGAATTTCTTTTTCAAAATTCATGATAAAGATTTTTAATTTTTGAATTTATAATAGAAGTTTAGAAAAATTAAATTTTGTTTCATAAAAATTAAATTTTTTTCAATATAGACTTATATCCTAGGAAATGCATATAAATTTAAATTTTGAAATACGTAAGGATTAAATATATTATATATTATTATAATAACGGCCCTATATATTATTATATAATAATTATTATAATAATATATTATTATAATTCTCTCTTACGAGTTGAATGGTGTCACTATCCCGGATGCAACTAGAGTCACCGATTTGGGAATTCTCATTGACGAGCGACTTAAGTTTTCTGAACATTGTTCAGCGGTTGTCAAAAAATCGAATAGAATGCTTGGTCTCATTTTCAAAAAGGTCTCTTCGCGTTCTCCTAAAGTCATTCTTCCGCTTTTTCGAGGCTTAGTTCGTCCTGGACTGGAGTATGCTGTAAGGTTTTGGAGACCATACCTACAGAGGGACATAGACTTGGTTGAAGGGGTGCAGAGAAGAGCTACGCGTGTCCTTATTGGCACACAGGGCTTGAGTTATGAAGAAAGACTTCATTTTTTGAATATGTTTACATTGGATGAACGCAGGTGTCGAGGAGATATGATCGAAGTGTTCAAAATTTTCAATGGGATGGATAGGATGGACCATGAACTTTTAGTACACCGCCAATCGACTGCTTTTACAAGGGGACACCAGTATCGATTGGTGAGGGACAATGCAAGGTTATGGTGTCGCAGGGAATTTTTCTCCAATAGGGTTGTTAATAAATGGAATAGCTTACCCCCGGAGGTAGTAAATTGTAACACAATTGACACGTTTAAAAAGAAATACGATAAACATGTTGGGGTAAATCGGGAAGCTATCCATTCTTAGAATAAGACAACCATAAGTATGCTTTATGGGCATTGTATAATATTTTATCACGTGTATATATTGTTTATAACTTGTGTTAATTGCATTTTTAATTGGGTTGCTGTATTTTTGAAACATATGACAACCATATTTTTATGGGCATCTTTTTATCAGCCACCTCGTTGGGCATTTTGCCTGTTGTGGTGTTGTATTTGTATTTGTATTTGTATTTGTATTTGTATATAATTTTATTGGAAATTAATGATGGGAAATTGAATTTTTACAATTTATGGTAGAAATTGAATTTTTACAATTTATGGTAGAAATTCATTGTGGAAATTTATGTTGAGAATGTGATTTACTAAATTTATAATTAAAGAGTGTTTTCTAGAGAGGCGCCACATACAGTTTATTAATTACTTATACGGTGAATAAATTATTACTTCATATTTTTTCAGGTTCGTAATGGTATATTAAGAACGAAGGGATTGGAGCATTTACTCTACAACTATGGTGTTGATATTGCTTTCTGGGGCCATAACCATTGTTATGAAAGATTGTACCCAACTTACAGAGGAGACGTGAGTTTACTTGTTTTCTTTTTTTATTTCTGTTACTTTTTATGTAACTTATTTGATCACTTTTTAGCAGTACATCGAAATTATAATTTAAAAAAAAGAAGAAAAGTTTTAATGTTTTATATACATTGCTCGCCAAAAAAAAAAAAAAAAAAAAAAAACCAATAAACTGCATACTCTAATACTTAATAGAAACATCTTTATTCGTGGTAACACTTTTTTCATAAGGTAATGCATACTTTAGCACATTTCTAGTTTTCACCAGCACTCTTGGATAATCAGGAAAGGGAAGAATAATCCCTCGAATACTCTCTAATACTATCTATAGCAGTGATTTTAAACCAGGGTCTTGAAGAGGTTTCGGGGGGGGGGGGTCCCATGCAGGGCTATATAACAAGGGCCGTCTCATGCGGCGTTGGAGCGGCATCTCCTAGAGATAGAAGGCCTCCGCACGCTGCTTGTGACGTCAGTAGGTAGTCCATTTTCGCTCAGAATATTCAGGAAAAAAAAAATTCCCTGCTCGTGCCAGTATCATCGTTGTGCGGAATAGAAATGATCGGGCCCAGAATTGGCGATTTCTATGCCCTACATCTAGTCACTATGCGGTATTTGTGAGCCAATCAGATTCTACGCCAAAATAAGAAGAAACGGAATAGGATGATGTGCGTCAATATATGACAAACTTGCTAGGTAGTCTGAATGACGTTTATGGCACTCTGTGCGGAGGCCTTATATCTCCAGAAGGTGCTACCTGGAGCCGTCGGTTTGCAGAGGAATGACGTCACGCGTGACGTCATTCCTCTGCAAACCGAGTGCGCCCGCTTTGATACCTTACTAATTACGGCAGTTCGCACAATTCGCTGTGCTGTGTCAATTTCACTGAATTATTTCCAAAATTATCTTTTCGGTTATGGTCATTAGTATTATTTTAGCTTGCTTCGTTCAACCATTTAAACATTAAAATATAACAAATTTTGCATTTACTTATGAGGTAACTTCCAATAAGAATATTTTTATCTGATCTATTTCAGTTGAATCATATACGTTAGTTAATTTTTTATTGGGTTGATTAAAAGCCAACTCGAGACAGATAATTCCAATTGACTTTTGTACCATATAATAATTTTAATTATCTCTTTGTTTTTATTTCAATTAAGTGTAGCTTTAAGTGTTGACTTCGTTATTACCAATACAACTGCAACATAAAAACATGGGAAGCCAGTGGCGTCGGGACCTGGCGTGCTGTTGGGTGGGTGCTCGCGCGATCACGGTAATTTATAGCATGAGTATGAGCACCCAACTAAATTGATTAAGAAATCTAAATTTTCGTATGTAAAGATCAAGACGAGTACCCAGAATTTCCAAACACTTCCGACGCCCTGTGCGAAGCAAATATAAAGAAAATTCCAAACATAAAATGTTTGAAGTCATCAATGTTATTTTTAATGCAAATGTCAAAAGACATTATAACTCACCAACTATAGCTTGGATTTAATCCATTTCTTAGCTTGTGGATTACAAAAAATACTACATGCGCATACTCGAGGACACTAAAACAACACCGCAAACGAGAAATCTCTCTCAATCGTATGCTGACGTCGTCTGATATTAAAAAATGTAGCCAAGCCGTGACGTCACACAGCACCTCTGAGACCACGCCCACTGACCCAAGGTGGCAAGCCCAACATCAAAGCGATGAAACAGCCCTTACTACATAGCCCTGGGGTCCGTGAGGTTATATTGAGAAAATATATTTTTTTCCTTACATATTACATGCTGAATATTATTCGGTAAAAGAGATCGTATGGCCCCATCTTATAGGCTCCTTGGCCTTTTTCTCTATTGACACAAAAGG
This sequence comes from Pholcus phalangioides, assembly GCF_987345545.1. Lineage (NCBI taxonomy): Eukaryota > Metazoa > Arthropoda > Arachnida > Araneae > Pholcidae > Pholcus > Pholcus phalangioides. The sequence goes on from NW_028301602.1 coordinate 26,777,360, forward strand.
TTCCTAGAACACCAAAGGTTAAGATCCCTTGATGGCTCTCGATTGGACTTTATGATGATCAATCTGTATCTGAATGATACCTGGTGATTTTTAAACCAGTTTTTAGTGTATGAGTTGAATATATTTCTGCACTGTTGGCCTACAACGTCATTGCTTCCATAAAAGAAAATGTTCATTGATAGATATATGTGAACACATTTAATATCCATTTATTTATATATAATAATTTATATTAATTATATATCATGGAACTCTGCTGACTCTAGTTTGTTGACTCACATTACTATTGACTAGCACAATGACTCGCATCATAATACTTCCTCTGCTTGCAGTAAAATACGCTGATAATTTTCGGCGACTGAGAGTATATGTTACGGGAAATGTGATAAATCGGTTATTATTATGCTTATACTTGCCAATCATTTTGGTAAGTTTGATAAATGTATAACTTTTACATTCGAACATGCATAATACCCAAGCGTCGTTGACAAATTTGGCAAATACCGAAAACATTACAAATTTACCGGCAATTATGCATAATGATGAAGATTCGTTGTTAAATTTGATAAATACTTGAAATTTATTGCCTTATCTGTGATTATGCATAATACCCCCCTATTGTAATTGATGAATTTGATGAATATGAAAATAATTCCAAATAAGTACAGTATATGTGATGAAAATAGTCGGACCCTGATATAATGATAACAAATTATACGATCGTACCCCGATATAACGATACAATGCTCGTATGAGTTGTCATGTACCAAACATCTTATAGTACGAGTTATCATATTTACCAACGACTCGATGCTTCGGCTATATGCTTAATCGATGGTAAAAGTGATAACATTTTTTTGTACTTGTTAAATTTACCGACGATGCTTGAGTACCATGCATAATCGCTGGTAAAATTAATAAATATAGAAAAATTTATAGAACTTCACCAAAATGCTTGACAATATGCATAATAACCGGATTTTTCACGTCTACCGCAACATATATTGTACACTCACGAGTGATATAATAATACTTACTGTAACTAATCACAATTATCACATTAATTAGTTAGCAACTCCTATTATCTGGTAATTATGATATTCTCAGATAATATGGATTTCATTTTTATTGTTATTTTGTGCTTAATAATAATTCTATCAATTGATCTGACATTTTTAACTATCACAAATTCAGTTGAATCCAATAAACGTCTTATAGAAACTCTGAGTGATAATGATAAATTCTTTCTCTCTCCTATCGTTTTACTCTTGACAATAATTCTCAGGTCTATAACGGAACGTCTACAGATCCCTACTTGAATCCAAGAGCACCGGTACATGTCACGAGCGGCATAGCCGTAAGTTTCGCAATAAAGCTTGTGCACTCATTTCCATTAGAATAATCTGGAAGGTCCATATAAAGGAACCAGAAAAAGCACTAACGGTTCTTCCGATTCATTTACAGGGTAATCAGGAAGGATCGAGTAACTTCCGAGATATCAGGATGCCTTGGAGTGCTTTCGGTAGCATCGAACAGGGTTATACCAAGCTCATACCATACAACAACACGCATTTGTACTTCGAGCAAGTCGCAGCTGATGGAGTGAGTATATTATAACGCCATTCTTCCTCTCTTTGCGGTGCCGAATTGAAATTTTCCATGAAGCCTGCGAGACCACCGGGCCATACTGTGGTATTAAGAATTGTAAGATGGCATGCAGACTCAATATAATGTATAGTTTCGTCTTCACAGATTGTGGTCTACGAACTCACCCCCAAATTATTATAGATTTTTTTTTTTAATTCTGAAAATACCTCTTTCATCAGAAATTAAGTTCTTGTAATTCTGAAATTATTTATCGCACCAATTCTGAATGGTTTTTCTTCTATTACGTTACTATAAAATTACTTTCAAGAATTATGGAATTGTTTCTCTTATTGAATCTGAAATTATTTCCCAAAGTAATTATGAAATTATTTCCCAAAGTAATTATGAAATTATTTCCCAAAGTAATTATGAAATTATTTCACAAAGTAATTATGAAATTATTTCACAAAGTAATTATGAAATTATTTCACAAAGTAATTATGAAATTATTTCACAAAGTAATTATGAAATTATTTCACAAAGTAACCGTGAAATTATTTCGAAATGTAATCATGAAATTGCTTCCAAATGTGACTGTGAAAAAAAAAATTATTTCTTTCAGAAAAAAAATTTTCCTCAGTTGTGAAATTATTTATTTTTAATGAAATTATTTATTTTTAATGAAATTATTTATTTTTAATGAAATTATTTATTTTTAATGAAATTATTTATTTATATTATTTCTCCCAATATTTTTGCAATTGTTTTTTCAAGAATTTCCAAACTGGTTCTAAAAGTAACTTTGAAAGTATTTCCAAGAGTATTTCTGAAATTATTTCTAAAAGTAATTCTGAAATTATTTCTAAAAGTAATTCTGAAATTATTTCTAAAAGTAAATCTGAAATTATTTCTAAAAGTAATTCTGAAATTATTTCTCGAAATAATTCGGATATCATTCTTAAAATTAATTATAATGTTATTCCTTTCAATGGATGCTGAAATTATTTTTTTTTTCAGAAATTATTACAAACACTTTTAAAATAATTCTAAACTTACTGTTTTCATTATGGTGCTTTTCAGTAATTCTGTAATTATGTATAAGTGGTGGGAGCTGAAAAAAAGATATAGTATTTTATAGATGGGGGTTTAGTGATTTCTGCTGCGTGCCGCTTAAAGTGTTTTACGATTTCTTTTCAAATTTAATTCTCTTTCATTGGGAAGTAACTATTTTCTCAAAATGGCCGGCTGTCCACGGCAAAAACCTCCGAGGGGGACCATATATAGCTCGCGGGCGATTCGTTGAAGACTCCTGCTCGATTAAATGGTTCCCTCTTCGGCGCCAAATAGCTTAATATATAGTGAACGCTTTCTATTGATTTCAAACTCCGATTCAGAAATTCCGGATCATTAATCTTCACTATGAAGCCCCATCGAAGTTTCCCGCGTTTTTTATTGCGTGTAGGCAACTCCTTTTAACCATACTTGTATTTTTATGATGGCACTCTCATAATACATGAATAATGGATAACTTTCTTACGAAAGACGAGACAACGATATAAAATTCCAGACAGAGGGGAAATATAAACGAATATTTTCTTGTTTCCAGGATGGACGAGTAATCGACAGTGTCTGGATCATTAAGGACAAACATGGACCTTATCCAAAATTATTTCCCGGAGATCAAAGGAGACGGAAAGGCAAGAAACGTCGTTTCGGGATCAGAGAATTATTCGGTCTGTGAACATGTACGGAAAGAATCATGTGAAACTACTTATGTCGAAAATGATGATCACTCACATGATTGATGTCAACGCACAATGAACATATTCCGGGTGTATTCCGAGTGTGTTCTTTGATGATACCACTTAAGACAATAGTTTTATTTCAGTGAGGGATTCTTCAAGAAACTGAAACGATCTTCTATTCGAATGTGATGTTTTATTCATACATTTTGGTGTTTACTCCGGTGATTCATTTCTGATTTGAATGTTTGGTAGAAATATTAATGGATTTTCTATACAGACGAGAGGGCGTGTATTTTATCTATGAATATTATGAAAATTAGAAGTTTAACTTTTTATAAGTATAAAATGAAAAGAGACACACACACAGTTACGGAGAGATAGACAATACAAATATTATTTCACTTTGAAAATAGTGCCCTCAAATGTCCTTTTCTGTGAATGTACTATTCGAGGTAATGCAGAATGTCAGAATCCATTTCGTCTCTCATCATATACTTTAGCATAGTAAGTATTTCACGGCTATATATATTTTTTCAATCATCTGCAAAAGTTGCGCAATAACTCTGTCCTGTTGATTTCACAGGGCGTAGTCCAAATTTGTTAAATCTGAGTGTAATGGTCAAGTCAAATTAAAAAAACAGGAAATCCGAGAATTTTTAAAAAGTTCTTTCTAGGTCATCATGCTGGAACTAACTGACCTCAAACAATTGTTTTGCCTGCAATTCTGGAAACAATAAATTCTGTGACATTCCACGTTAGAAGTCAACATTCACAGTGAGTGTATGCCTGTAGTTGTCTTCAAAAAAAAAGATAAAGCTCCTACCAAGATTAACATTCCCATGCGTACACTGATTAGAATCCATTCCGCAACCTTTCAGCCTTGCTTAGGCTTTTAATATGGAAGTATGGAAGCATAAGATATTGAAACCAATCTTGACATCTACACCAAGCAATTTGTACCAATTTCATGACTTCCAAGCCTCAGTGGGTGTCTATGCGCATGTGCATTTTGGTTTTGTTGAAAAAATCAATGAAATTGGTAGATACGTCACTTGCCACGTTGTGAAATTTTGAGGAATTACGCTGAAATATGTTTTTCGAAATTTTATTTCATTTTCACTAACTTCAATTTGAAAATAAACTGCTCGATAACTGCTGAGAAACTGCGAGATTTCGTGCAATAACTTATGGCCGACACTGTTCGAATATAATTATTTCCTGCTGAGGTCAGTTTCAGCAACAACGTAAGCTGTGGTGCAAGAACTTTAATTCACTTTGTAATATGTAATCACACGAGTGTAATGTTATCATCCCAGGTTACCGTTTAACATCATTGAGGCTCAGTGACGAGCCTCAATGATGCTCTCAGAGCAGGGAGGCGATCGACGGGTGTTGTATGCGAGATTTCTAGATTAATCATTGTTATTGGGCCCGATTGCCCTAAATCAATAATTATATTTCGAAGTACATGATATCATTGTATGAAAAATTGCTGAAGCCACTAATCAATTTACTTTTGTCGCCTTTATTCGAAGAGGCTCTATGTTACTTGTTATTTAATAGAATTTCCGGACACATCCGTCCTTCGGGAACACTTCGATATCTCTCTGATAGATATGAAGAGGGGTGTGTTCGGTCCTTCAACGTTCCCAGATGAGGACCTCTGAGTCCCAAGAAATCAAATTGGTAGAAAGTCCGCAGCAGGGAAACATACAGGGTGGCAGAAAGAAATGGACTAAAAAACGTTATAGGATTCATTACAGAAAATTTCACTTTTGTCGTAAATGACGACAGTTCTCACAGTCTCGGTATGGAGTTGGCTTAATTGAACTTTTAAAACCTCGCATTTACAAGACCAAAAACTTCTCGATATAAGGTCGAAATTATCCCAGTAGATTTCTATCGTTTCAGGCTTTAAAATCTACAAATAATGCAATAAAATACGGGTGTAAGATTACACATTCATTAGAAATGAACTAAAATTCTGATTTCTAGAATATTTAATGAAACAAAATAACAATCAAACAATTATGCAAGTCTTACTTAGAAATAGTTGTTGGTTCTAATTGTGGCAGTTTAAACAAATTCATTTTTTTTTCGAAATTCGAAAGAACAGCTGTAGAATATAAAAAATTATGAGAATTAAGAAGAAAGAGAGCGAAAGAATAGCTGTAATCTAATTTCGTTTAAAATAAAATTCAAAAATTTCGAGTTCTTTAGCAATCGTGAAGCAGTGTAGAATACTGAAATTCGTTTTATTACCCATCAAAACTAAAAAAACATAAATTCTAAGTACTTTTAGATCCTTTTTATTCACATGATAAAAATCACTCTATAAAATACCCATCAATATTAATACTAAAAGCATTTATCTTCAGTTATTTCCTAATAAAAGTTCCGACCGTTAATTTACATCCAGGATAAGCTATCCGGAACATAGAAAAGAGGAACACGTTCATAATGTAAAATAATAGTATTTTTAAAATATCCAGCTTTCACTTCCGGCATCATATATTCCACTAACCAACCAGAAAAGACCTGTTCGCAGGATATAAAAAATTCAAGGAAAAATATTCCCGGAAGCCCTATCCTCTCACGTCTTCTCTTTCGGAAGGAAGTTGATTTAAAGCTTTATCATCATCACCACCACCATCAACATTTTCTTAGAAGTTTAAGAAAATCAAAATTTTTCTTCAAAAAAAAAAACTTGAATATTTTCTCACTTTTTTTCCAAAAAAAAGGGATTTTCTTTACATATTTTTCTTTTGAAGCTTCTTTAAACATTTTTACAAAAATTTAGATTGTGAAGCACAGTCTTTTGAGCTTCTGAAATACAGAGACAATTTGAAAAAAAAATTATATGCAATCCATTATAAAAGAAAAACTCCATTAAGGATAAAAGTCTTTTTTTTTTCATAAAAATGTCAAATACTTTTGCATTTTTTGCATCGATTTTTATCAGTTTATAGCTATGTCTTAATCTTTATGTAATCCAATTTCGTGCTAAAACTGTTACACGGCTAAACCGTTAAGAGAATAAAGATTATAAGTAAGCTCTTGAGATTTTGATTTTTCCTATTTGTTCCTTTAGCTTCGATGTTGAGCGTTTTCTTGGAATTCCTGGAATTCTTTTCTTATTAGATACAGCCTTAGAGTGAAAGTGTCGAAAAAGCTCCATCTTGAATGGTCGTAGAGAGAGTTGTCGGAGATAATTATCACCGTTTGAGCTGCATTTAGTTGTTTTTTTAAACTTATCGTTATAGATAATTACATTTGGGATATCCGTGTTCATCAACAACAGTAATGAATATTCATTATGAATATTCTCTTTGTTTTTGAATTTGTCAGCATTTTTACTTCTGAATGAATTGTATAATAATGTTTTATTGAGTATGAATGTCTAAGTAATAGACTTTATAGATTCTAGTCATGGAAACTTTTTGTGTATGTGTGCAGTGTAATATTATCAATTGTCTTTACTAATAAAGTAATTTCTGTATTTATCACTATTCAATAAACTTTTGTTTTGTTTTTTCCTAAGTTGACGAAATAAGATACAAAAATGTTATAACTTGCAAGCATCGAAATATCCAGAGGAGAAAAACTTTTAAGGGGCTATATATTAACCCAATTAACGATGACTTTGATTTTTTAAAAACAAAACACAATGAGTGGAACCCCTTCCACCATTTATTGGCAAAGAAAAAACCTAAAATTTAGAATGAAACATTTTCTTACCAACCGGCGTTAATGGGTAAAGCAAATAAGGTACCCTAAATGATGTTACGTAACAAAAAATAATTATTGTCAATATTTAGAAAACAATATGGGAACACGCTATATTTATATGATTTACGTAGATTTGAATAGTTTAAAAATATCATTTATTGTTTGCCAACTAACTTTTGTATCATTGTTGAAGAATGCACAGCAATATGTCCCCTTCACACATGATTTTTCCTTCCAAAATGCAAGGGTCAAAAATCATTGTTGCTTGGCTTGGCAAAAAACACTGACATGCATACTTTTGAGCCATTCTAGTAGTAATTATAGAAAATTCATGTGAACAGCTCACAAATGAAAATTAAATATTTAGGAGTAATATATTAATCATCAATGTCAAAACAAGATCAAAATATATAATGACTTTATTTAAAAAATATAAGGAACTCATGTTGCTTTTGAGAGCAACACTACCAAATAAAAGGTAAAATTACTAAAACTTTAATTAAATAAAATCAATAATTTTCAGTAATCAAAGTTATCTATTGCTGATACTAATTACGTAGTGATATCTTCAAGCAAGAACAATTGACAATTATCATTTTTTGGAAATTATAAATACATTATTTCAAATTGATTGAAAATTCAATTCAGATTCTACATTGGTATGACATCAATGTAACCATACAATATTAAAATTAAAATGAAGGAAAAACGGTTCATTTCATGAAGTGGACTGAAAGACTAAAATTTTCATTCTTATTCAAAATTTGATTTCAAATTTAAATTTTCTTAAATTTTAAAATAAATTTATTTTTCTATAAATCAAATATTTACGAATTGAACTGAAATATTTTAGTTTACTTTACGAAATGAACCTTTTTCTTCATTTTAATTTCGATATTGTATGGTTACATTGATGTCATGTCATTTTATCACACGGACAAGCTGTTTCTAATGTAAGTTTTTGAAAAACTAAGCATTACAGACATGTAAGATTTTATACCAGCATAGGATAGCACGATCCCTACATATGATATGATTCCCAGCATACGATAGCACGTGTGGGCATCGTACTGGACTCTCTCCCTGAGGAACCAGTTTCGAACCCCGTTCACGGCACAGTGGTGGTCGGCTGAAGTTGATTTTCTGCGGTTTTCCAGCTTTGAGGTGTCGGCATATCTCTACATTACGAGGTGCGAATGCAAGCCGGTCTCCCATTTGAAAAAAAAGTCTCTCCGCAGAGAACAGGCAGACCAACAACACGATACTGATATAACATGAAAATTCAAGCATATCCATCTTTACTTCAGCAAGTGGAAGACAGATGGCAACACGAACAAAAAAAAAAAAAACAAGCGCAACTCAACAACATAAATACGTTAGGCCCACACATACACTCATTCTCTTCGGCATGTGCCGATTCGTTAGAAATTCCGTAGAGGAATATATGCGAGGGGCATGTCCGGTTAATTAGTAGCAGCATAGGATCGCATATTTAATCAAAAATATGTGAAAACATTTCTAATAAATCAATGGTTAAATAGTATTTTCAATAATATTTTAATTTTTTCCCATGTTAAGAGATATGCCATCCACTTAAGCCCTGGAGCTATGATGCTGTTAAGACACCAGTTGGGACACTCATTATTTGGGATAAATATTCAAAAATTTGTTCGAGTTCCGTAGAAAAGCCTCATTATCATTAAGGGTTCCTTGAAATAGCCTCGTTCTTATGAAACGTTGAGCAAGAATTTTTACATTGGAAATCCCGCTGTAGTGTACCAATATCGAGATTTTGGAATAGTGTAAACAGGCAAAAAAGTAAAAAAAAAAAACCCACAAAATTTCGAAAACTTAATTTGCTAACAATTCCACTAGAATTTTTTCCTAAAAACAAAAGTCACACGAATAGATGTTATTTATCCGTTAGAAATGAAATGTTACAATAAAGAGGATTATTTGGAACAAAATCTCCTGAATGAAGACTTACGCCTTCATTGATTTATGTTCCGCAATTATACAAAACTACGAAATGCGAACATTTCATTACAAATTTCCGAGAGAACGAAAACTACATAAAGATCTACTCTCTGGTAGAAGAATGCCAAGAAAGAATTCACCGTTTCACTTTCAATGTCGAAGAATTTCTCAGAGAATAGTTGAGATCCCAAAGCATCTCTTTTCTCCAGGGTAGCTCAAGTTTATGTTTCGGTATAAATTCAGAAAAATGTTTCGGTTGTACATATGTGTGTGTGTGTTCATTTAAATCTAATTAAAAGTCCAAACTCACAACGAATTATTCTGGTAGAATATATTATAAATAAATGAGCTGCAGAGATTCTTTAACGACACGAATATCGCGTAAAATAAAAAAAAAATATTCCCACTCGATGAAGTTTCGCCAAGTCTTGCCGCCGATACTTTGATACCTAAATATTTAAAACAACCGTGATTCGCATATAAAATCAACATAAAAAATATCATATCACTTGAGATTTAACTCAAGTGCACAGCAAAATTGAGAGAGTTGTTCTTACAAAAGCTCCAAGGTTATAACGCAGCATATATGCTCAACCCATGGTCCGTGAGCCAAATTTGACCTTCGGAGTTGTCTGATGTAGCCCGCGACCCGCAACCTAATTCAAAAAATTGAACTAATCGGTGCATTTCCAGATCACTTAAGAGAGTAGTGACGTATTTAAAGTTCACTTGAGTGATCCGCTGCATAGTTCAAAGAGCACTCAAGCAACCCACGACACATTTCCAGATCTCTCAAGTGACCCACGGCATATTTATAGATCTCACTTAAGTGACATGTGGCACAGTTCCACATCACTCTAGTTGGCCGCGGCATATTTACAGATTCAGTAACCAGCAACACATTTCCAGATCTTTTAAGGGATCCGCGGCACATTTTAAAATCACTAAAGTGGCCCCTGCTGTCTTAAAGGTTGAGCACCCTTATGATACAGGGTGTACGTATTTAAAATTTTCCTGCTCTAAACTGTCCACAGTTCTGACTATTAATTAGGAAATTATAAACTATAGAAACGTCTTAATAAAAGGATAAAGAGAATTTCAAAGCCCCCGCCTCCATAACCATTGAAATAATCGGGAATTGAAGTGTCCGGAAATAGTCATAGATATGATTCTTCTTCTGCGCAAGCGAAAAGAAATTTCCCCTTTTCCCTCAATTTTTTTAATGAAAGATAGATGGCGATATAACTAAGACGTTGCAAAGATTCAATAAAATCGGGAAATGGGGAAGGGCCCACCTTGTATATACAGTACATGAATATCTGATATTTCGTTTCATTCATTACACCTGATTCCTTTGTGGTTCCCAACTTACTTCGAGGCGCGAAAGCGAGCCGATCTCCCCTTTAAAAAGTCTCGCCACGGACTGCAGAGTCATAGTTAGAAAATTTATGGCAGGTGACAGCACCACTCACAGCAAGCATTACACAGTAACAGACTTCACGTCAGGCTCGCTACACGTAAACTCACATTCCAACATGTACCAATTCATAAGAAATTTTGCTGAGGTATGTGGACGAGGTGCATATACGGTTTAGTAGTAGTAGCAGCTGATTGCTGTTGTTGACGGTAATTCCGGTCAAGTCTGACCTATAATGTTTCATAGAAAGATAAAATAAATGATCGATCACTTTTCTTGCCGATAAATCAACAAACATGTATAAATGCATAATGTCACTCATCCGAGGTTGATGCTCCCTTATGTTGCTATTATTTTGTTGATCAGAGATCGGCCAAGCACGTATCGATCTCTCTTTTCTAATATAACGTTTGAGACCCGCAACCAACAATTCAAATAACAACCAAGGAAGAAACACGCCCGTTTCTCTTTTCTACCCGGAAATTGGAAGACGGGAGTCTATTATTTCACACACACGCACACACACACTGTTATTATATTTTTCCTTAAAAATCAAGCTATGAAATAGAAGAGTTTCCAGAGTAAACAGTAATTATTTGAATTATTGAACTTAAATGAAATTCATTTTCTCCCGCAGAATATGATCGTGATGTAGTTAAGTATAAACAAGGCTATTATATTCAGTTAAACTGCGAGAAATTGCTGTTTTCGAAGAATATTTTTGGAACTCGAATATGGCGTTTTTTTTTGTGTTATGGTTTCTTTGATATAAATTATTCATTTATTGTTTGAAATTCCACGTTAACTTCTTAGTATAAATTTATTTCTCATGAGTACTTTTTTTTCCCATGTGTCAATGTTTTTTTAGAACATTTTCTCTTTTTTTTTCTTTTCCCTATTTCAATTGAGCTCTCCATAAAATTAAAAGGAAAACACTACCTCATCACTCAAAAATTTCTAAATCTCACTTTCAGTTGTAGCTATTATTTATTTTAATGATTATTATTTCCTGCATTTATAATTTATTTCATTTCTATGGATGAAAAACAAATCACTCATCTCAATTTCAATCAATGCAACATTTTGGGTCTGTGTATACGTGTGTATATTCCATAGCGTCGGTGCTACCACAGTCATTCAAATCGGGAGTTTTCTGTCCAGTATAATAATAAAGATGGAAAAGTAAAGGAGCCTTTAGCCGTTTAAAAGTATAAAACATGCACAATACTTTTATTTCCTCCATCATTCAACACTCCTTATTATGGTCACTTAAGGGGTACCTTTGAAGATTACGTAATAACCTCCCGTATTCTTATTCTCTTATATCTCCCTAATACTGAAAACTTATCCCTTGACCATTCTAATGCCACCCTTAGGCAATTAAGTTTTATGGTTTTATTTCATATATTTACGCATCCCTTCCATGGGAACATTTGACGTTTTCCTGATCATTTTCTCTTTGCTCCCTCTCTTCTTTTCTTAGATTTGTTTTCCTTCTTTACCTTTGTACAAACCACCTACAGAAAAAACGTCTCCTCCCAAATGCATGGCCAAAGCATCAAAGATCGTAGGGGGGGGGGGCGTGAAACTGAAAAGTGGTGTTAATTTTAATACTAATTTGTGTATATTGATCTCATCATCCAATAGAAGGATCTTTTCTGGAAACCAAACTACCAATGGAAGAAAAAGGGGTTGTTGCCCCTTAAGTTTTTACTTTTGGAGAAAAAAAATGGAAGGAGTAGATTGAGTAGTGGAAGCTAGAAATTAACTTGTGGTAGAAATTAACTGAGGTAGTATTGTATGCCCATACTGAGTTGGCCTCTGATTTTGACGCGCGAAGGGAGGGTTCATTTCCCAAGGAGGAGAAACGGGGGTAAAAAGGAAAAAAAAAAAAAAAAACTCACTAAAATAGTGCAAAAAGACGCCAACGGAAAGTGCCAACCTGCTCCATTTCCCTGCGACTTTTTTACCGAAAGAAGATAAATGGAATCGACCATCGTGACGTTTCGTGACGTAGCCAGAAGATGTGTTTTTGCAGACATCGAATTTGTTTTTGGATCGGACGTTCGGGGATATGAGGATGAAGGAAAAGGTAGGAGAGTAATTCTTGCCACATTCTAAGTAAAATTATGGAGATTTAAGTAAAACCCAAATTTTAAGATGAAATTATCGTTGTGTGATATAGATACATTATTTTTGGAGCGGTATTCCTATAACTCTTTTGGAATAACGTTTTATTTGTTTCTGGCACTTGATATCTATTATCTAATCTAGATGAACCTCTATTTTGTTTCTTTCCTAACCATTTATTGTTTAAAAATGAATATTTTATTAGCTTATAAATGTAGTTTGTCTCACAGTTTGGCTTATGACATTATGTTTTATTGTTGTTTACAGTGGTGTTTGTTATTTGGGATCTTATGTTGTTATGCATATTATCCAGCTTTTGTATATTTACTTGATATACGCCTCCCCAGGCAGTGATTCTGTATGATACTACTGAGTATATATCAAGCATAAAATAAATCTTTTTGAAAGTTATTGTGTCTGTTGCTATCTATTCATAAAAGTCGCAGAGAATTCCCCCATAAAAATAGACGGATACTAAGGGATGACTGTGTAAAACTTCTTTCTAGGAGTTGCCACCGTGAATCTATTTCATTTTTTACTTTATATAAATTTATTACAAAATTAATATATAAAGTAAGTGATTACGTCCTGGTCTGCAACGAGTGGGAGAAGATCGTTAAAGCTTCAAAAACTAATTAAAAAGCAACCAATAATGAGAAAAATAGTAGTTTACAAGAATGTAATCATAAATAGATCAAATTTTTTATTAAATTTAAAAAAAAAATTCATATATCAATGATAGACGGCGCTGACATGCAATATATGAAGCCGATAAGCAAATCGGGCTGCCGGCATCGAATGAAGAATGTACGTGCATTCATCCGATTTTTTAACGGGGTTCGAAGAGTAGTGCATGTTAGCGCGACTGTCGTTGACTTTTGGAACTAATTAAAGAAGGGGGGGGGACAGCAACAATTTCACCGATATTTTTCTTAAACCATTCGCACAAAAACCACAATTTTTATCATCATTCATCCTTTTTTAACTTAAACATATTTTTTTCTATGGAACTCAGAGGGACTTTACCCACTGATTCGGGGGATACGTGTATTCACTTAATTCAAAAGTCACCAAAATATGTCAGTCCTATTCACATCACGAGAGCCAAGATGAAAAATTTCCTCTTTCCAGTAAAAGGATGGTATGTGTGTGTGTGTGTGTGTGTGTGTGTGTGTGTGTGTGTGTGTGTGTGTGTGTGTGTGTGTGTGTGTGTGTGAACAAACTAGTTTTTTCCCTCTTATTCCCAAAAACTTTAGGACCATCTCTTTTTCTCAATTTTTTGACGCTATTGGCTAAAATTCCATGTTAATATCTGCTTTGTTTCTTTCTTCCGAACCGAGCACATCTGGGGTCTATCCCAGTGGGCAATTTGCTACCGAACGCTAATAGCCGAATGAAATTACAAGTCATTTGCAACCATTGGTTTCATCGGAAAAATTGTTTGCCTTGGATCTGTACCATCAACTCTTCAATTTTTGTCGTAAATATTCTGAAATACTCTCCACATTTTAGACTTTATATATATACTATAATAGGTAAAGCAGCCTATTTCACAAAGCCCAACCACAAATTTTCTCTATAATTCATGGCTGGAAAAATTTTGCATCGGCACATTTTCGATTTATCCTCCAAAGAGGGTTATCAGATGAACCGACAACGAGAGGGAGCAAGAAACGCTGATGGAAGTAGATATTCGACGAACTCCCCGTGTTTGACTTATTAGTTTGAGACCGACCTCAAGTTTCCACGACCTGTCAAACCGAAGTTTCGGGAAAATTCATTATCCTCGATTGGAATCTTCCTATATCATGTCTCTATTACCTCAGCTTCACTGATCTCTCATCGATTGAATTCTGGGTACTATCTCATATTCAAGGTGGATTCTCATTAACTTCTCTGGAGTTGTTTGACGGTTCGGTTGAGTTAACGACTTTACGCTGAAACCTCCTTACAGATCTGGTTGTCGCTGTCATTAGTCTTCATTTCACAATGTAGTCATCCATTCCGGTATACGTATAATCATCATATTCTTCACTAATAGAAAAGGCAAGATACTCATCCATAACAAACATTTCGTTTTTCCATTGTCGTAGTTTCACATTAATTTTTATCGTACCACGGTCATTTTCGGCACACGAGGGCTGTGTTTTTTAGACCGGGACCTACAATTTATTGCCGATTCCGAACTGCGGGCTTGTTTTTATACTCATCGAGAGGTTGGTGCGCTAACCCCTCGATGGGGGACTCGCTGCGGTAGCAATTTTTTCTGCGGTCATGTCACCGTTTCTGTTGTACCCCTGTGTCAGGAAAGTTTTCTGACAAGGACGAACCGGGTATCGAACTCGCGACACCTCTAAACATCCTCTGTTACTTTAGGCGAGTATCTTATCGACCTGGGCTACCACGCCCCATTAATTTTTATACAGGAATTCATGTACGGTGATACTCAAAAGATGATACAGGACATCGGAAAAAAAATTATACAGATTGCATGGGTCGTATCAAGGCTCTAATATCGAAAATTAAAATTGGTGGAATGAAATAAAATTGAAATTGTCAAAAATGAAATAAAATTGGAATTGTCGAAAAATGAAATAAAAATTAAAATTGTCAAAAATGAAATAAAATTGAAAATTGTCAAAAATGAAATAAAATTGAAATTGTCAAAAATTAAATAAAAATTGAAATTGTCAAAATGAAAAAAAATTCAATTTTCAAAATGAAAAAAAAAATTCAATTTTCAAAATGAAAAAAAAAATTCAGTTTTCAAAATGAATTTTGAATTTTTCAATGAAAAATTGAAATCGTTAAAATGAAATAGAATTGTAATTGCGAATGAAACAATTCATTGTAATCAGTGTACAATTTTACTGAACACAACATTGTGATTCACTAACGCCTCTATATGTGTTATTGTCATCCTCCAAGCATTGCTTTCCAACAAAACAATTGCTTTAAAGCGTGCTCATCACCCCTTAAAGTTTACAGTACAAGTTCAGAACATCATCCGGCATAATGATATTATAGCGTAAGTCATTTCCTACTCGGTGGCAGAATACTTCCAGTCAGTAAATGCTGGTGGGGTGATCTCCAACTATTTCACAAGATAACCAGAGAAACGTCTTTATTTCACTGCACACCTCACAAAACAACCTTCCAGGGCGGAACCATATTCCAACTCACGCTCTGTCCTCTCATGGGAGATTTTTTCTGGCCCTTCTTTATCAACTTATAAACAAAACAAACCACATTATGTGGTATAAGGCTAAGACAGTTAGTAAAATGTCCACACTGAAATGAAATGGATTTGTTACAATAATACATTTCTACTAAACTACACAATTGCACCTCGTAAACATTCTTCTGAAAAATTTGTAACGGATCTGTACATACCGGATAGTTTTGTCATATTTATATGGCCCTAAAGTATTTTTGACTTAATGTTTATGCATGTTTCGTGCTTGAAAATACGCTACTGCTTTTTTTGAACCAGGTATTCGACTCGTAAATATTCCTCTGAATAACTTTCAACGAATTGGTGTACGCCGGAATGTGCAGGGGGGGGGGAGCGTTGTGTAAGCAATGTCAAGTGAAGTTTGTTTCTGAGGAATACTTGTCGTACATATTCATGTAGTGCTGCCGGGCTATTTTATGCGTCTTGTACTACGCATGAATCTTTTGAATGTTGTAAGCCTGCTTGCTGTCTATGGAGAGATTTTTGCAAATAGAATATCAGCTCGCATTGGAAGAAAACAAACTTCAGCCGACCAAAAAAAGTGCTGCCATCTGTATTCTATACTGGAAGTTGAAGGGGCAGATTCCTGAATTTCAAGTGTATCTATAACGGGCATGTTTAAGGTCCGCCTGCTTTCTGTGGAGCGTGAAATGATACTGTCAAATTTTTATTTTAATTCTAACTACACTGGATGAACTGGAAGAAAGTCCAGACACGCACATTTCATAAATATAACACCTTTCTCAAATATTATCACGTCATTAACGCAAATGCATTCATTAAGACGGGCAGCTGGTGCGTTCATTAGTGCAAACTCGTATGTTATTCGAGCATCCGTCTGAAGACTGCTAGAAATGTTCAATTAAGGAACGATTTTCAGAAATTATCGCGAAATCATTTCCGATTTTGAAATACATTATTGAAGGGAGTTTATCCATGAGATTTTATGATTGAGAGTCAGGATATCTTAGCTTATATGGATGTATATACAGGGTGCATAGCAAACAGAAGGTATGGCAATTAACTAGTGAATAGTTGGTCCTAGAGTTATAGGCCTTCTTCCAATTAGAAAAAGTTTTCACATAACATGTAGTTTTTAGATGTGTCACACAAAAAAGAAGAAAAAAACCAGCGTTAAATGCGGGCAAAACGGTTTTTCCGCATTTAGAGTTGTTTTTTCCCTCAAATCTCCTCCATTTTTTTAATCCGAATATCTTAGTGAGTAATGCACTTAGAAAGGTAGAATTTTTTTGGCATCAGGAAAGACAGGGCAACGACTCTCTTATTAGGTTTTGGACCACACGAAGACTGTTTAAAAAGTTATTTTTTATTTTAGTAACTGTTCAACCCCTTGCAACATAAATGACATATCTGAGTATTACAAGTTACTAAACAAAAATCTCTAATTGGAAGTATACCTCTCTAGGATCAACGGTTAGCCAGTAAAATGCCATACCTCCTGTTTGCTATGCACCCTGTATGAATAATCCATTATGCCGGTATGATAATTTTTTTTCCGAAATCATTAGTTAAAAAATGGCATTGAGTATTAGAAAGAGTAATTAAAACTCTAGTCGGATAAGCGTGAAAAAACACTGGAGCAGAGGTTTTCAATCAAGGCCAGCGGGATCACGTGTAGCCTTGGGGCTTTTTGCCATGATAGCTACGTACTTAACATTAAAAGACGATTGAATCAACACAAAATGTGATGATGGCCCGCAAGCAAAATACCTTAATAAAAATAAAGTCACTTTTTTCAAAATTTCACTTGTAAACAATATTTTGCCAAAAACTATATTGTGGCTTTTTGAATTATTATTACAATTTGCCGCCGTTGTTTCTTCATAAACTGAAAGAGAAAGACAAAATTTTGCCGAATTTCAAAATTGTGACGAACGAGACTCGGAAATGCGAAAAGCTCAAATTTTTTGGGGGAAGTGACTTATGACATTTCGCCGTCTGAGCACAGAATTAATGTTTAAAAAAAATTATTTCAGAATTATTGGATGCAATTTTAAAGTCAATAAAAGAAATATGTAATGAAAAAAAAATTCCAGATTCGTTGAAAGAATTCATTTCAAAATTAAGGGAAATTCATTCATATTTAATGAAATAAATAATTTCAGCATTAATGAAAAATTAATATAAATTAATATAATTTAATTATATTCCATGGAAATTAATCATTTCAGAATTGATGAAAATTAATATTCCATGGAAAAAATTGTTTTAAAATCTCAATGGAAATTCATGTTCCATTAAACGCGAAAGAAATTTTAATCAAAATTCATATTCAATGAGATATTATTTCAGAATTAATGAAAATTCATATTCAATGAAAGAAATTATTTTAAAATAATTGGAAATTCATATTGAATTAAATTAATTATTTAGCAGTTAATGAAGATTCATATTCCTTGAGAGAAATAACATGCAATTTCAGGAGTAATGAAAATTCATATTTCAGGAAAGAAATGATTTCAAAATCAGCATTCATTCATATTAAATTGAAAATATAGTTTCATAATAAATTGTAATGAGTGACCCATGTTTAAATTGTGTCTTTTAAAACCATTACTGTACATTAGATAAGGTCTTTGTATCCGAATATCATCTTACAATTCTAAATACCACAGATAGACCTTTGGTGGCCTTCGGACTGCGTGGAAATTTCAAATTTGGCCCGAAATGTCTGAAACGTTGAACACTCCATCATTATTCTATAGCCAAGTAGCCATCATTATTCTCTAAGATAACACATTTGTCTGTATGGTTTCAGGTGGAGTAACCGTCGGGCGACACCTAAAATACCAGATTACTAAAATTTCTTTTAATTAAGATTCACGTCAAAAAATAAAAAGAGAGAGCTTAATTTTTATCGCTTATCGACACCTACGCCGAACCCGAAACCTACAAAGTCAGCAGCAGCGGCATGTGGCATGCTCAATACGCATGCGCGGTCTAAACGCGTGGGTGGAATTGAACCACGCCAAGGAAATCAATGCACAAGCTTCGAGCCCTTGGAAAAAGAAGAGGTAGACATACATGTATAAGGCAAAAAAAAAGGCATTTTCATCGACCCCCCCCCCTCCCCATAAACGCCAAAAAATATGAAAAAAATATTTCTAGATAAAATTTAAGAATTTGTATAGAAATTCAAAAAAATAAATGGCTGTTATTTTAGCTGCTTAATCTATCGGAAGCAATGAGTCGCCGTCAGTAATTTTTTTTGTAAATAGTATTATGGATACAATAGAGGCTTTATTCGGAACTTTATATTAGATTAACATCTGAAAATACCAATTTCAATTGAAATTCTTTGAGTATTTCACCAAATAAAACTCCATTATTTACCTCGTTGAAAAAAGAAATTTCTTTGATTCATCAAAACAAAGAAAATCAGAGCAAACTAAACAGAATAAAATTTCTTTCCGTGTCTTCAAAAAAAATAAATAAATTCCATTCGGAAAATGTCTGGAAAATATTCGCATAGAAATTTGATGAAATTTTCAGCATTGAATTGTGTCTTTTATAAGTGGAAATCAATGGAAAGAGAGAAAAAAAAGAATCAAAGTGTTCAAAAATGTTTGTTCTAAATTTCGTATAATAACAGTTACTATACGACAGCAGAAAAATTCATTTTAAATTTTGAGAAGTTCCTATGAGTTCAAAATTCAAATGAGTTCAAATTAAAACAATTGGCATTTGTGCAACAACGTAATTATGTAATACGAAGAGCAGACGTAGCAAAACACACTTTAAAACGCATACTTGCAAGCAGATCAACATTGAATATCAAGAACAAATTAAATATATACAAAATGGCTATCAGATCCATACTTTTATATGCTGCACCAGTGTGGCTCTACTCGAGCAATCAACACATGGTTAAATTTGAACAATATCAAAACAAAACAATAAGAGCTATGCTGGGAGCCAATTGGTTCATCAGGAATAGAAGTATAAGAATCGATATAGGAATGCCCACCATACACGCCTTTGCTCAAAAGCTGGCTAATAATCTCTTCCAAACTCTTGAAGAGTCAGAATACCAACATCTTAGGGAAATATCCACTTACCCAAAAGATCAGATATCAGCTTTTTCCAGACCCAAAAACTTTCTGGTTATGAAAAGACCGAAGGTACCGGGATTGTGAAAAATGTATGTAAGAAACTATATATAGTGTAAATAATTAGACCAACTGCAAAATATCAAATTTTGTAGATAATATATATTTAATCAAATAATCATAATTAACTGCATTTAATAACATATAATCGCATTTATTAATATGATCTATAGTTGACGCTGAACATAAAAATGAGAGTAGGTAATATATGCATTATGATGAATGATTAGTGTTAAAAGAATAGCATTAATTATAACTTAATGACGTCCTAACAGGCTGATGAAGTGACATTCTGTCACTGCCCTGTTGAGTGACACTTTCTGCTTTTTATTTCCCCTCCAGCCTACTTAAGCTTTCTTTTCCCCCTAGATTAATAACCCAATATGGGTAATATTAAACTTTAAGTAGTTTAAAAATAAAACATATACAACCATGGCGAAAATCGCACTACTAGTCCAGGATGGCTAAGAAATGACTCAGGGGTATGCACTGTTTGCCAATTTCAGTCGGAACCCACAGGCCCCTATGTCATATTTAGGATTCAGGATTAGAAATGAGTTCAATAACAGGATTTTAAAAGTTATTTTTTTAAAAATAATATCAACGTACAGCTAACATACTATGTCTCAAAATTATTTGCTATTTTGATGGACTCATATATTAGTTACATTTGCTTACAAAACTAGTCGTAATGGCCGTATTCACCAACACAGTTTAAACTGCAATCGCAGGTTAAAGGATTAGCGATCGACACGGATTGGTTAAAATCCTCAATTTAACCAATCCGTTTCGATCTTTATCCTTTCACCAGCGCGATTGCAGTTTAAACTGTGTTGATGAATACTGCCGTAAATATTCATATATTAGTTATTTAGACTAGTTTCTAGTTAGACTAGTTTCTAGATAGACTAGTTGTTTAGACTAGTTTCTAGATAGACTAGTTGTTTAGACTAGTTTCTAGTTAGACTAGTTGTTTAGACTAGTTTCTAGTTAGACTAGTTGTTTAGACTAGTTTCTAGTTAGACTAGTTGTTTAGACTAGTTTCTAGTTAGACTAGTTGTTTAGACTAGTTTCTAGTTAGACTAGTTCAAGGTGACTTGTTCTTCAAGCTTCACACAGAACTGGTTTATTGCCATTAGCCTTTTAAGGATCAATGTTCCCAATTGGGAACATCGGTTTTATTGACTAGAATAAAATATTTTTCTTACATGAAACCACTTTATTTACTTTATTTTATTCTTGTTCTAAACATGTGAGATTCCGGACTTGATTTAGAAAACAAAATTTTCGTTCATTTCAGCACTTACGAGTTAAATTCAAAATTTTTTAACCTCTTTGCGATCACGGACAAATTATTACTCCCAAACGCCAGTGGAATAAATTCTAAACCAGTTCCCCGCGTTTTCTTTCTTCTCTCTCCACCACCGCGAAGCTCTACAGTAACGCTATCTACGGGAGTTGTTTTTTCTTTCCATTTGCTCATTTTGGTCGCACCACGGTCATTTTTTGCACTCGAGGGGCTAATTACACCGGGACCTACAATTTATTACTGATTCCGAACCAGAGCCGAAACAAGAAGATTGTTCAGCAGGGGCAAGCATGCATTTTGGCGCCCCCTTGTAATGTTGAAAGATAGGTAAAAGTGAGAAATTTTCGCCCCTTCTGGTCCAGCGCCCGGGGCGGCTGACCCGCCTGCTCCCTTCCTAGTTGTGAAGTGATTAAATTACCTATTTTTGAGGAAATAACAAAATTTATTTCTCTTTTTTTTCGTTTTTAACTTTAATGTTGTTTCTATGGACATGGGCAAGTCCAAAAAATATACACATATCAGGAAAAAAAACACATTAATTTTATCGTTGATGTATTTATAAAGTATAGGATCAGAAGGGGGGGAAATAACAAGGAAAAAAATTAAGAAAATCTATTCAAATCTCTTGATGCGGACAGTAAAAAGTGATTTATTGCTATTTTTTTTTAATTAAGGCTGATGTGACTCAGCTGCCAGACAGCTAAAAATTAATTTGTCATGTTTTTTCTGTGTGGTTCAAGCAGTGAAATGTTCGTAAATACGACGTGAAAATTATAGCAGTGCTAGTATTTGTGGGTAGTATCACCCCCTTATATTTTTTGCATAATTTTTTGCAGAGTTAGTCACTAACAATAAACAACGATATTTTTGCTAACAATGTTGTTGGTAACTATAGTAGTCAGGTGATTACTTTCCAATTATATATATGTACAGTCAAACCTTGTTAGTGCGTCACCTGGTTAACACGTCACTCCGCTTACCAGATCACTTTTTGGAAGTCCCTATTTTCTTCAGGCAGGAAATGGCACAGCTATGGCTTACTCCGTTTAATGAGTCACTCCGCATATCAAGTCATATTTTTGCTCTCCCAAGAGTGATTCATTAACGAGGTTTGACTGTATATATGTGTGTGTGTGTGTGTGGTTTTCTACTAAAAATTAATGTAAAAGTGGTTTGTAAAAAAACATTAATGTAACACTGGTTTTCTACAGGAAAAAAAGTCCGTAGGCACTAGGGCAGAAAGTCCGTAGAAACTTTAAAAATGAATAAAAACCGTAAAAATAACCGAAAAAACGGTTTTCAGAGTTAACATTCTCGCTAGGTCAAGGGAATTTTTTTAAGACTGGGAAAGAAAAATAACTCAAAAACAGCCGGTAGGTGGCACTGGTACGAGCGACTTCGGTGAAAATATGCAAATGAGATGGTTATAAGAACTTGCGCTCCTAATCCACAATCAGTTCACCGTTGTAAATCGTGTATGTGAACAAGGATGCTGAGTGCGAAGAATAAAGCTTTGTTGTTGAATGCAATGTGATGTCCCCTGTGGTGTTGGTCGTGTCGAACACATACTGCTGTAATAAACGATTTTTGGAAGCATTCTGTTCGTTATTTGGGTATCTTTTCTTTGACTTGTGTACGTCAGCGCCACCTAGCAGCTGTTTTTTGAGTTTTTTCCAGTCAAAAAATTCCCGTGACCTAGCGATGCTAACCCTGCCAACCGTTTTTTATTTCGGTTATTTCTCCAGTTTTATGAATTTTAAAAGTTTTTACGGGCTTTTTGTCCACCCTGTATTTTGTTTCATGACAATTAATTTTTTTCAAAAATGGCTTGGTTTTTTTTTCAACAATGGTTTTTCAACAATATTTTTTGTCAATGGTTTAATGGTTTCGACAACAGTTCCTAAAAAACTTTTGACTTTACTTCCATGAAAATAGTTTCTTTATCATTTTCATGAAACACATTAACAATGGTTTTCCTTTTTTTTTTAGAATTATTTTCTGACAATAAGACAATAATTTTTCAATAATAATTTTCAACAATAAGACAATAATTTTTCAATAATAATTTTCAGCAATAATTTTTTATAATGGTTTTGTAATAATTTTTTATAATGGTTTTGTAATAATTTTTTATAATGGTTTTGTAATAATTTTTTTGTCAGTGGCTTTCTAACAATAATTTTTACATCTAAGGTTTTCTGACAATGATTCTTACAACAATTATTTTTCAACAATAATTTATCCTTAAAAAATCAAATATCAATAAAAAAACAATAATTTACCGAAACAAATTACTGGTTGCTTAACAAAATTTTATTCATTTGTATCAATAACTTCAAACAATTAATATTTTTCAAAAATGATTTCCAACAATAACTCTTTATTAGAATTGTTTCAAACGGTAATTCTTCTAACAATGATTACCTTACAATGTTAAATTAACAAAAATCTTTCCAACACTTTTTAGACACTTTCAAACTGACCATGATACTATAAAGAGTCTTAATCAAATATAATCATGAAAGTTTTAACCATACTAATTTACACAGTAATAAACTAATCCCTTATTCAAACATGTAAAATCATGGGGAAAACATTAGATGCAATTTTTATAATTATATCTGTCTAGATCTTTCAAAAACGTAACAAGAAAACAACTTTAAGAATTTTCTTTAATTTTCTTAAAATAATTCTTGACTTCACGTTCAAGAATTTATTTACAAATGCGAATGAAAATTTTCTCTTTCAATGTTATAATATATAAAATTATATTCTTTCACAAAAAAAGTGAAACTCTTGACATGTTCAAACATTTCCGAGCATCCGAATATTTTCTCCGACGAAACAAAAAGAAGTTACTGTTGACAGAGAAAACAAATGATTCCGCAAACCCTGTCAACTCGGAAGCTGTTATGAGACTTTCTCCATCGGGATAGAGAAAGACCAACAACAAAAAACTATGTACTATGTGCTTCGCAAAATAACGCTAAAGTTATAATAAATGTTAGAAGCAAAAAGAAATAGATTCTTCCGTTTATATTAGTGTCGTCAGGAAAAATTCTGGTCACGGCACTTTCCGGTTCATTGTCCTTTTCCCAGGAAATTTCTCCACACTTCTCGCTCGTTCCTTGTCCTGATTTATGTCTTCAACGTCAACAACAAATCAATTCCGATCAATCGCTTCCTGAAAATCTCATAAAAATTCATTAGTTTCAATAATGTATTTCCCATTATTGAAATTTTAATGCACTGGAAGATTTTTCAAGTGAAAAGAAGTTTGGATTATTTTTAAAAAAAAACCATTTTTTTTAATGTTACTGTTTTTTTCCATGTCAAAATTTACGTAATTTGGAATGTTTGTAATTATATTGGGGAAGGTTTTCCATAGATTCTCAAATAGTTCAAAAATTCATTAAAAAACTAAAAAAACTGAAAACTTGATGTGGTTTGCGAAAATTTTATTTTTACGAAGAGGGAACTTTTTGTGGGTAAAAGGTGGGTGAATAGTTGAAATTTTTGTCGCTAGAGGAGGCTGCACGAAAGCAAATAGCAGTGATTGGACATTAATCACTTTTTTTCACTACCACAGCGGATCAGTTCGCAGTAACACATATAATATGTAGTTGAACAATTTCATTCCATCATCTATTAAATTAACAAAATAATATATTATCCGCAATTTTCCACGAAACGTTTCCGAATAATCCCGAATTATGGTGGAAAAAAAAGCATAAGTGATCATTTTCGTCGCACCACGCCCATTTTCTGCACACCAGGGCTAATTAGACCGGGACCTACAATTTATTGCCAATTCCGAACGGCAGGCTTGTTTTTTAATACTCATCGAGAGGTTGGTGCACTAAGCTCTTGATGGGGGACTCCCTCTGGTAGCAATCTTTTTCTGTGGTCATATCGCCGTTTCTGTTGTGCCCCTGTATCAGGAAAGTTTCTGACAAGGACGAACTGGATATCGAACTCGCGACACCTCTAAACATCCTTTGGTACTATACTTTACTGTAAGATACTTTTTGGTGAGTATCTTATCGACCTGGGCTACTGCGTCCCTTATTATCGGTGTGAAAACACAGAGTTCTTTTTTTTATCACTTCAAATATTCCAGTCACCAAATCAGCCAATGTTAAATGACCAATTCACAAATATCGATCTCCTCACTACAAAAACGTTTAGAGAACTAAACACGTTATTTTCATAATCATTCAGGCCGAACAAACATAGAAATTACAACAAAGAAAAATTTTTCTGTTGTTGCATACAGTAATTTGTATTTGTATTCTCATAACTTGTGAAATACCATTTTTCTTTGAAAAATTGTATTAAATAATTTTATATTAAACATTTTTTTTTTCAATTATATCACTAAAAAACTGAACTAAAATATTCAGGTCAAATGAAACAAAACTGGTAGAATAGCAGGCAAACATCAAACTCGCGCGCTCACAGTATCACATCACAACGATACATTGCATAAAAATAATGATATCTACATCTCTAACACGAAAACTTTCTTTCATCCGCGCAAATGTCTGATACCAGTACATAAATAAGCAAAATTCTTAGTTTCTAGTGAATGATCCGGAAAACATATATTTCAGTCCAAAGTAAACTGGAAATAAGAAAAAAACGTTCCCGAAAAGAAAAATTGCTGGAGATTAGTATAAACATATACACGCATTCCTTATGAATACGTAATATATTTCCCAATAAAAAAGTAAATGCATATCTGGTATGAGATATATGTCTCTTTTTTCCTCTTCTTTATGGAATATGCATATGCAAAAACTCCACTAAAATAGAAAAAGTCGGTGTTATTTTATTGACATTGAACATGATAAGAAGTGATATGTTGAGAATATCTTGGCGTTTCCGCGAGATGCCGCGCATCTTTTCTCCTTCTTATTTATGCCACATAACCTCAAAAAAAGAAACAGATTTCCATAGAAATGTTTTCTCTCAGATTTTAATAGAAAACCCGACGAAAAAGTCCAAATCTTTTAAATTTCTTTCCTTCTTGAACGTTTCGATATTTTTTTCCAATATATTCGAGTCCGTAAAAACTGATGTGAAAAAATTTTATGTGTTTATTGTCTACGATATTTATTTATTCATTTGTTGTCGAGACTTTCGTGCAAAAATTCGTGGATGCAATCTTTCTGACAACTTCATGATTCTTCTCGTCTGTTAGCACTAGAAATACAGGAATTTTCATCCCTCCAAGAATTAACAATCTGCCAAAATGACCGCTATTATAAAAGCCTATGCATGTGTTACTACTACTACTACTACTAAACCACACATGCATGTCTTCCGCATTCCTCTGCGGAATTTCTAACGAATTAGTACATGTTGGTATGTGCGTGTACGCGTTGCGAACCGAACTGGAAGTTTGTTACTGGGTAATGCTTGTTACGTGTGGTGCTGCCATCTGCAGTAAATTCTTTTAAGTATGAGTGAAGTGCAGTGTACCGTTATAGACCTGTTGCTCTCTGTGGCGAGATCTTTCAAAGGGAAGATCGGTATACTGTATGTGTTACTGCCAAAGCCCGAAGTGCGGCCGATTCGTGAAGTCACCGGAGAACCCTGCCAAAGTTTGAAGCGCTGATGCAAGTCAATCCGGTAGGTGCCATACATTCATCGCCAACGTGTGATGCATGGCTACATATAGTATCTGTATTGGCTTAGCTCCGTGTGACGAGAGAAAATAAAAAATCTAAAAATTTGAGAAAAAAAAACTATAATAGTATAGGCCTATAGTTTTTTCTGTGAAATTTTGGAGAAAAAATTATTACCGCATCGTGACTGTGGTTTCATGGCTTGCCATTGCTAACGTGGACGATTATCACGCCAACGGAAAATACGCCAACTTGGAGATGACCTCGAATCATGTCTTTTATTATAGGACTTAGCTCATCGGACTGTGGCAGTTACCTCCGGCCACTTCACGTTTTTCCACCGTGGTCCACGTCTCCTGTGACAAACAAGCTTATATCCCCTACGGGGACAGAGCGGGGCCACGGTTGGTCTGGAAGCCACTTCGCGAACTGGCTGTCCAAAGCCCGAAATTCAAAATTGACCAGATCAATATTCAACGAAATTGGCCAATTCGTGAACTGGCCAATTTCAGGCTTTTGCAGTAACATATATAAAACAGATTTTGTGTGCGTGCGCTGGTGTGTGTGTTCTCTATGTAAATCCCCAATTTTGAACCCATGTCATATTTTGCATAAAATTCACCAAACAGGAACCGACTTGAACGATATCGTTTACTTTAAGAGTTCTTTAGAGCTGGGCACAAATGCCCAAATAGGGCGAAAAACTATCGGAAAACAATGGTTCTTTTGCCTCAACAATGACTTTTGGAATGTTTCCTTTGGTCACTGTGGTTCCATAGCAATGCGTTTCAGACATGTTTAGTCCTTTAAAATGGTTTGCCACTGTTTCAATGGTCTCATTACATGGAGCTAACCTGGGCAACTCCAGGTATTGTATGACTATATTGAGTTGGTCTTCGACTTTGACGCGCGAAGGGAGGGTTCATTTTCCAAAGAGGGAAAACTCGCTAAAATAGTGCAAAAGACGCCGACGGAAAATACCAACCTGCTCTATTTTAGTGCGACCTTTTTTACCGAAAGAAAATAAATGGAATCGCCCATCGTTCATGACGTGGCCAGAAGCCAACTCAGCGGGGTGTACAATATCATAGCTTGTACAATATGCAGCTGTAAGTATGGTTTTCTTTCGGTTAAAAACAAGTGCCATAATAACTGAGGTTGCTCGTGTTGAAACATTGCCGTATGTTGGGGGTTACAATAAATGCTTTTTTCCGACTATAAGAGTAAAATCTTTGATAACGTCATCAAAATGTAATTTTTGACTTATCTCAGCTTCAATACACAATAAAGCTAATTATGACAGTTTTTCCTTGTAAAATACGTGAGCGAACTGATGATTTTATCCTTTTATCTAAGGCTGGTCTGATTAACCGATCAATTGTTATTCGCAGTTAAAACTTATTTGAGTTAATCGACTCGATTAAAATTTTTAAAAGTTTGAGAACTAAATCGATTTTATTTTTGAAAAAAACCTATTAGGTGTCATAAAAACCATGTTCCATACAGAACATTTTGGATAAGTGACCATATTTAAAAATATTTGAATCAATATTTTGATCAAATTATATTCAATGAAAACTAATGATTTCAATTTCAAATCGAGTTCGATGGGAATGTTGATGTCGCTGTGAGAATTCTGTATCATTATTGTCTTCACTATGAACAGTAGCTTTTCGTATTCTTGTGGAAGCATCAGCTCATTTCCACACAAGTACCATTCGAGAGGAGGAAAAGAAGCAACACACACACACACACACAGAGTACAATCGAAAGTAGTTCCGAAATTAGTGGATAATAACCAAAAATGACCGATTTTTTTTTTTAAAAAATGACAAGATCCAAGTAAAGAAATTACAGGTTTGGGCAATTATTTTCAGCATATTAAGTTGCTTGAAGCGAGCATGCTCAATTTTTTTAACCTATTCCTATATTTGTTTACACCTACCGAATAGGTGAATGAAGTGAATAAATTATATTTTTATGGCATTTATATTATTATTATTTGTCCGCAAAAATATTCGGTTAAAATTCGATTAACCGATTAAAAATTTTTGATTTACCAGTTAAAAATTTTAATCGATTCCCAGCCCTACTTTTAACTCAACATATTTTATTATTAATTAATAATCACATTGGGATATATCGAGAAGCTATCCATAGATGAAACAAACATAATATTTTATGCAGGCAGTATATTTATATTTTATCATAATTATTGGTTTTTTCATTGCTCTTATTGGGTTTGCTGTATTTTTGATATAGTTCAGATATGTTCTCAACATCTATATTTTTTATGGGCATCATTTTTCAGCCACCTCGTTGGGCATTCAGTTTGTTGTGACCTTTGTATTTGTAATAAAAAGTATGATCTTTCTCTAGAACGCTAGAACAATTTGATATTGGTGATGTTGTCAATGGTGATTTCAATGCTGTCTCAACATTTGGAAACGTCTATTGATCAATTCAAAGTTCAAAGCCACTTGGAAAAGATTCGAGTCTTTCAAAGTTTGAAATGTCCAATATTACTATCCGGGATCTATAAAATGGCTATAAACTGCGAAATAATCACCAACATTCACAAATAGGATAATAATTATTAATTATTAAAATTTTATCATCAGTTTCCCAAATTTTAATAATTTATTGCTCATAGTAATTGATCTTAGCCGCTATATACATTATCCCACTGTTCTGGAATCAGCATCACTGCAGAATTTCTTGGCCGGGTTCAAAGCCTAATTTAAGAGTTAATGATTATCAGTTACGAAAGTATTTTGTAAATTTTCTTACCATTCTTTATGCTTTCAAAGAATACTTCCATTCACGCATTACAATCTGAGCATTTTGAGCATTTGAATACTTTCCATACTTTCTTAATGACGACAGAAAATTCGAATTTTGAATGTTACAACTTGAACTATAGGTTGGAAAGCATAACCTGTATTAAGTGATACAAAGTCTCATTGCACTCTAGCTGAACAAAATTAAAATAGGCATTAGATTGTCAAAAAAGTGAGCAAATAATTTCAATATTAAATTAGATAGACAACTCAAGGAGAGTTTGTTAATGTTTGTATTATCCAAAATTCGAATTAAGCAAGTTCTATTGCATCGCAAAAGTTTTCACTCATCATAATGTACAAAATAACGGGAAACCCCCTTTATATTAAATTCATTACGTTGATAATTTTCACAGCAGTGGATACAGAACAGAATAAAATTTTATTACCCGAAAACAACGATTGTTTTCATTATGGGACAGAATTTCCCTCAAGTTAATTGAATTTGTTATGGATTTTGAGCTACATAAAATGTAACTGGCATGTTATTGAATACAATACAATACAATACATCCATTGTTATAAGTCGGTTATCTCTTTCTGTGTCCCCCCATGGAGTGTCTCATCAATGACGGTGACATTCATGGTGATATCTTCAAGGTCAACGCTATAACAACGTATAATGATATCAATAAAGTGTTTCGCCCGAATTGTCTCCATGTGCCCGAAAATATTTTCATTCATAAAATATGAATGTGTGTTGTATACATGTACATTCAATATACGAGCGGAGGAAAACGGTCATAAAAAAGAAGCAAAGAATTAAGTGACGTAGGGAACGGCCGTCAGAGGTGGAAAGAGAGCGTCATTTTGGCCCATGGCAGCATTTACGTCACCATCCGACCGTAATACGACTGCATCTTGGCTCCCCATTGATACAAGTTCATTCATTGCTTTTTTTTCTCTCCCCCTTTACCTCGCGCGAGCGTGGGAGTTCTGCGGCAAAACATGTGAATGGAACGAGTCGAAGTGCGCGATGGACTTTACGCGCACATCCAGCAGTCGCCAAGATTCTGGCGGCCTGTTGAGATACAAATTGTTCCTTCTCACACAATCGGATCGATGGTCGACGACATTATTATTATAGTTGTTACAGCAGAACCTCTCAAATCCGGATTCGTCAGGACCTTGGTGATTCCAGATCCGGAATTTTCCGGATTATGGGAGGATCACTTCTTTATTTCCTAGGTTTTTCCGTTTAAAGCATAACAGAACTTTAAATTTATACAAAAACTGGCAGGTTTTCAAGACAAATAAATTCAATCGGTCGAGTGGTCGACGCGTTTCGGCTCTCCATTGAAGAGCCGAAGCGCGTCGACCATTCGAACTTATTTGAATCGAAATATTGGGAAAGAATTGCATAAGTAAGGGTCAGTTTTTACTGATCTTATCCAACTTTCCTCTATAATTTGAAAGCAAACATCTCAGCGAATATCGCATTTAGAAACGCGTAATTTTTTTTATTGGCCCCAGGACTGACAGGGCAATAACTTTGTAATTGGGTTTTTGATGTAACTATTTTATTTGGTTTATAATACAGTCGAGCCCAGATATAACGAACTCCGATTTAACGGATTTTCTTTTTTGAAACTCTGGTGAAATCAAAGCTCACGAATGAAAATCTTCGATATAAAGAATTTTTTTTTTCAAACTACCCTTAATTTTTTTTCTCATTTCTCGTCACTCAAAAACACAATCCGAAGATTTGACTTAAACTGTGTTTTAGAAACAAACGAACTAATTCGGGGAGTAAGAATCTGTTTCTTTTTGATAAAAGGAGGGAATAAATCCATTTAGAGTGTGCGTGCGAAGGTTTCAGTGGCTAATTGGTGTACTACTATCATAGAAAATTATGCTGTCCGCATGCTTAAAATTAGTAAAGAAATATTACTTGAAAAGTTTGTGCCTGTCTTGACAAGCAAAGAATAGTAGATCATCTGAAGAAGAAGCGTTTTTCCGTTAGCAAGAAAAAATGGTAATTTCGACAGAATTTGATGAAAATGTGAATACGTATACCATACAAACATCTATCAAGCAATTTTTTCATGACCCAGATTTTATTCTCAAGTTTGTGTATCAGTAGAATGTAGATTATCCGGCTTCAAATCAAATCATTGAAAATGTCGCCAAACTTTGGTAAGTTTATTGCTAATTTGGCGATATTTACAGAGGAATGCAATAATTTTAATTTTAACATAATATAATGACTATTTACAGGCAAAAAATGACATAATAAATGATAAATAAGAACTATTTACATAATTTTCGTAACAATATTTTTATTCTTGGAATTTCTTTTCCTGTTATAAGTTTTTAAAGCATGCAATATAGAACGACAAACATTTACATTACGTACACATTTATGTACAAAGTACATTACATCTATGTATAAAGTACTGACCTGTACCAAGAAGTCACAAAATATGATTAGGAGTGGTTTTGGTATTAAAAATGGTGTTTTTGATGGTATGGGGCGGGGGTAGGAAGTGAGCATCTATAGAACTCCGACGTATCCGGCTTTTGTGTTATCTTGCCCTTTCGCCGCATTACAATAGAATCCAGAGACTATCCAGCCTATATATATTTTTTTTTCAATTGGTGTCAGAAATGAGTTATAGCAGAAACTCCGAAGCAAGTAGCTTTTAAAATTTGCCGTTTCGAGTGTGTTTATGTTCTTGATAAATTTTACACCCCGATTTAACGATTTCCTTTATTTAACGAAATAATATAAAATCGGGTTCTTCGGAATAGTTGAACCGGGGTTCGACTTTATAACTTTCTATTTTGGTTTCTAAATATTTTCACGTAAATGAGTTATAAACTGAGCAAGCCATTAGTACGTGAGCCAAGGTCTCAAGCTCGTTGGAATTATAATATGAACACGTTAACCACGATACAAATTGTTCCTTCTCACACAATCGCATCGATGGTCGACGTTGTTATTATTATTGTAATTACAATTTACCAGGTGACCTTTTTACATGCGTTACATTAATACAAAAAAAATATCAAATGGCACTTTCGAAATCAATAAGATAAGAGCGCATGCATTTTCTCCTCTAAATAATTTGAATGGAATCAATTTAATTAGCGTGATGTGATGATAAAAACACCCACGCAATCCTTTTGTTACAAACTTTGGCATGGCATCATATCGGCTGCCTTAAGACATGTTTAATTACATCCTTTTTAATTAATTTCACACTTCACTTGATTCAAGCCAAACAACTGACGTTTTAGTATGGAATAGACATACATGTGGTGAATAAAATATGAAAAAATTATATGGTATATCGCCTGGAAATTACTTCAAAATTTTGTATAAAAAAGTACCGTACTTGAAAAATGAAAACTCGTTGTCTCTCTCTCTCTCTCTCTTCATTTAGTTTTTACAGTAAGACCTAATAATTGCTGTATAATCTATATATATAAAATTGATTTTTCTGTTTGTCTATCTGTTTGGGCAAATATACAATTTTAGACTGATCGTCGAAAAATTTCTTATATATACCAAACGGAGCCAAATATATAACTAATATGTAAATATATGCCTTTATAATGGTTTGTCACTTTTTCAATCTTCCCGGTAATATAAGAAGGTTTCGCAATTTCAAATGTGGCAGTTATAATGCAGATCAGGAAATCTTTTAAAAACTGCTCAAAGGATTAAAAGGCATTGCGAGAGCAAATGAAAGGGATTATTTTTCGCTTTCGCAAAAAAGTTTATCAATTACTATGACTCAAGTTCTCTGTAGCTAATAATAATTTTAATTGTTATTACTAATTGGATTATTGGCTAAAGATTCGAAGTCCAGTGGAATTTTAAGTTCCAGATATAAAAGCATAGTAAAAAGTGTAATCGTTAGAGAATTCTAAGAAAACACAATGAAGGATTTTAAAATACGAATCTAAGAATAGGAGTTTTTTTGCTGAATAATTATCCATTTTTTTTTATAGAACGCCTGCGGAATTCATGGGTAACATTAACGTTCAATACGCAATCCCAATCGCATGGAATTTCATACTGCATCAACACTAATATACAAACAACGATTTCTCTGTGAATGTGAAAGGTCACTTTCGCGACTATCACAAAAAGGTCTGTCACAAAGACTATCGGGATTTTGGATAATAGAATAAAACAAAATAAAGTGATTAAATCAATTTCTCAGTCTACACATTTTTCTAATTTATTTTGAAACTCTACTTGAAAGAATACATTTTCCTTTTATCATGCAAAAATAAGTAAAGCAAAGAAATAAACTCCTGCGCCTGTTGTTTACTTTCTTTGCATATGTATTGCTATTGCAGTGAATCCTCCGTAGGAATTTTACGGGTTATACCAGAATACGTTTTCATACCTACTAATCTAATTGATACAAAAAAAAAATCCTCTTTTTTTTCTATATTTACAGTCAGTTGCGTGGGAGAGAAGATTTATTTATAGAACAATAAACTTATGTTTATTCTTAAAGTGCTAAATATAACTAGATGTTATGATGAACGTCTTTTTTTCCTATATCCTATACAGTAGAGGGCGTGGCGATTTTTATTTTTTGTTATTTTAGTTCAGCATTTACCTAAGTGGGTGATATTGTCCCGAGAGTCGCAGTTGTCTCCTAAGAAGGAGGAAGTAAGTTTGGAAAATTCTGCTTTTTTTTTCATACCCTAATTCATAAAAAATAAGAAATTACTTCTGCTTGCCGATAAACTTCGATATGGAAAAAAGTTGTTAATGAAAGGGGTATAAATTTTGAATGATCTTAGTTCATGTAATCAAGGGTTTTGAAATTCCACTGATTCACCCAGTTTTTCTATCGATTCCGAATATAACAGCAGTTCTCGTTATAACGGCCATGCGTTATACCGATCGTTACGACAAGGCATACGTGTTTTCCTATTCATCCCATTTTCTTTTTCGTCAAATACATATCATGACACACAAAGACTATTCAATCTAATGCAACGTTCCGACTCCGTTCTCAGCACTTTTTTTTTTTTTTTTTTTTTTGCAAAGAAATGAACAAAATCCATCCTTGATTGTGTTTGACCTGGACATTGGATAATTTGATACATAAGTACGAGTAGGCAATTCATAAAAGTATTAGAATTTTAGTACTCCGTGACATGATGCACTTTTTTTATCATTGATTATTTGGTCATTTTTGTCGCAACACTGATTATTTTCTGCACACGCGGGCTGATTAGATCGGGACCCACAATTTATTGTCGATTCCGAACGGCAGCCTTTTTTTTTATACTCACCGAGAGATTGGTGCGCTGACACCTCGATGTGGACTCTTTGCGGTAGCAATCTTTTTCTTTGGTCATGTCGTCTTTTCTATTGCATCCCTGCGTCAGGAAAGTTTCTGACAAGGACGAATCGGGTATGGAGACATTCAAGTATTACGTCAGCATCGATGCGGGGGGGGGGATTTCGATTTGCTGACTTTTGATGACAAGGGAGGAGAAGGGGGGGAGTTTGCATGATGCTTACGTCATCAACCACCCTTTATGAAAACATGAAATATTCTTAATGACATCTTATTCGGTGCGCAAAAAACGAAAAAAACCGTTCCATAGTTTGTGGGCACTTGAAGTAACATTCCCACTATTGATAACTGTCCTACAGAGCCCCTTTAGTGATCCAAGGGGTCCCTTTAGGGATTCCTTTAGTGATGTTTCGTGGATCCAAGTGCTCTGGAACTGTGGCACGTATCACTCAAGTGATCCATAATTATGCCTCGGATGACTTAAATAATCTGAGAATGTGCCGCGGGTAACTTGAGTGATGTAAAATCGTACTGGGGGGCGCTTAATTTTTCTAAATCTATGTCACCATGTCACAAATTA
Organism: Pholcus phalangioides; assembly: GCF_987345545.1. Lineage (NCBI taxonomy): Eukaryota > Metazoa > Arthropoda > Arachnida > Araneae > Pholcidae > Pholcus > Pholcus phalangioides. The sequence goes on from NW_028301602.1 coordinate 26,812,942, forward strand.
AAAGAAAACAGTATAATGCATAAGTGCAGATAAAAGAGTAGTTATACGAGATAGACTTCTCTTTTCAGCCTCACTCAACCAGTTCTTTTTTGCTCTTATACGTATATAGTAGAAGAATGCATCATATGTGGGGAAAAAGTCACTAATAATTGCATAGAAATAAAAAGAAGGTAAAAAGAACAACTTCGTGGAGTTACATCAAAGACTGACGGTGATAAGGGAGGAAAGAAAACTGCGAGAGCTTGTTCGACTTTATTCCAAAGGCGTTTGGAAGCAATATTACGTCTTTGATCGTAAAGTGGTTAAAAAACTAGAATCAATCTCACAACGCCAATACCAGATTCGGAATCAGCGCCCCAAAAACCATCATAAAATATCTGAAAAAACCTTTAAAAACAAAATCAGTGTTGAGTAAGCAGTGTTTTCAAACATCATAATTATCAACCGGGAATTATTAATTTTTTAATGTTTACAGCCGATTTCAACGTCACATCTCAGAAGCACATTTCATTCATTTACTTCCATATAAATCTTATTTTAAAACACTTGGAGATTACGTTATAGCAAAGCAATAACGTAATCATTAAAACGTATCTCATAACGTCTTTCAATACAATGAGTAGCGATTCATCAGATTAACGAGAAAAACATTCGTATGATCAGAATCGTAGTATCTTTCATCCTTATGTTACGAGTATATATATATTGGAACACGTTTAATTCTTTTTTCTTTTCTAATCTTTGTAATCGTCACTCAACAAAATAAAAAAGCACGAAAGTACTCTGGAGTAATTGCTTTTCATGCTGACAAGTCAGCTCCTTACATACAGCGGCACGAGATCTCCTTTGATTGGTCTCATAAGAGTCCTCTTTATGCTTAGCTTATGCAGTTTGTTTTCTGTCGGATTCGATGGCGATCCTTTCGAGAGGATATTCTCCCTTGAGTTCGTTCTTGAACAAGCAGGGGGGAAAAAGAAGTACCTACTCTCTCTCTCAAACAGTAAGTAAGGAACGGACCAGAAAAAGAAAAAACAGCATAGAAAAAATGTTCTCGAAGAAAATAAAGAATTGCAGGACATGAAAGCTCTTAAACTGATGGATTTTCTTATCTGATTTTTTTTCTTCTTTTCCATCTTGTCTTTTCTGACGTCCAAATGTATTTATCAAGCCTCAGCAAACTCAGTTTCCATCCATTTTTTATCGGAACCCACCAGTAACCCATTTTTCTGTACATGCGTCAGACATAAGAGAATTTCGGGATTAATAAATGTCAATTTCGAGGAGAACTTTCCTCAATTTAATTAAATACTTCATAGCCGTGTCGGTTTTTTTTTTTTCCAATTTGATGTACAGGGTTTCCCATAAATTCGTAAGTAGGTTAAAAATTCATAAAAATTGAAGGAATTGGTGTCTCTTAATGTAGTTTGCGAAAAAGTTATTCTCGCAAAGGGGAGGGGGGATTTTTTTTTTGGTACAGAGAAAAAATTTTACAAATTTTTGGTCGATGGAGGGCGATGCACGAGAATCCGGCTAAATCGATTGGACCTGTGATCCTATCTTCAATATCTTCCGCGTTCAAAACGTTCGTAGAGTTTTAGCCCGTGATTTGTTGCTGAGGTAAGACAACTTCAAACATTCAACAGCAAAAATTGCATGGTTCGTGTTTAGGTTCTACATGCAAATTTAGGTGCTATCAAGTAATGACGGCATAAAAACGACAAATTCCATACATACGGCATTTCTCAAAAATCTGTACTATTACAGTATGTTTCACATTTTCAGTTTATTAAACACTGATAAAGTGCATGTTTAGCTTGGCATGCAAGCTTAATGAAAGCATGTCGTCCTCTTTCTTGGATTTCTTATACTGGGTGTGCAATAAATTCGAAAATAGTTTAAAAATTCATAAAAATTGGAGGAATCAGTATACCTGAATCCTGTTTATTCTCACAAAAGGGAATATGTTTTGTTTATTTTATAGAAAAGAAAGTTCGCATTTTTGTTTATAGAGGGCGCTGCGTGAGAAAAAATCATTGAAAATTTGCAAATCAGAGTCCTATAAAATGCAGAGTGTACGATTAAAAACTCATTCCTGAATTTTCTTGTTACTGAAGCTTACATACGTTTCCCGTGAGGTTTTTTCGAGCTGTCATTTGTGGTAATAGCAGATACATGGAACAAGTATTCTAGTGCTGTGAAGTACTCTACATATTAGTACTCTATATCAGCATTTCTCAACTTATGGTCCACGGACGAGAGGTGGTCCACGTTGATGGAATAGCTTCAAACTTAGGTACACTATACATCATTGAGGAAAATGCAGGAAATTGCGATCCCCAATACGGTATATCACTAAATTTCGCCAAAAACTGTGATTTCTTTAAATGCAACTTGCTAATTACCGCTAAAATTGCTGGAATGTGGAAATAAAGGGCTGCTAGAAGTTTAAGTGAACAAAAATGTATTTCACGACAAAAAATATTCAAATGATCTAATGACCATATTTCATTGAGAAAAATAAAATTCAGTAAACTGGGATCTTAAATAATAATTTCTGAAATATACGGGAAGTAGTATATTGTCATCAAAAACACTGTAAAAAGTAGGCACAATCAACAACTTTAATTAAAATTCCAAAAAAATTGAGAACAAAATGTTAAACCTGATGAATATGTGAGATAAATATTTATAATTTGTGCCATAATTATCATAATATAACTTATAGATATTATGCAAACGTTATGTATTCACGACTTCAGTTAATATTTTCATATTCAAATGAATATCGTAGAAAAAAAAGGGGCGAATGTATAAAACAGAATCAGATCGACGAAAATTACAGAAATATCCCATAATACGGGACACAAGCGGTCTGTCGAATTGTTTAACCCATTTTACTAGTCCTCGTTTATAGATAGGTTGAGAAGCACTGCTCTATATGCTTGTAAGCATCTGTGCGCATACAAATAAACGTTCGGAGAAAAGTTGGGGAAAGAATAGCTTAAATGAGGGAAAGGAGTGTTGTCCGTTAGCTTTTGCTGTTCTTTCATATCTCTCTCTCTCTCTCTCTCTCGCCGATTTTTAAATTCAAATATCTTGGCAGACCTTGAAGGAAATAATTGTTCACGCAGTGAATGAAACAGGCATGGCTTGTTTTACCAAAAATGTGTTCGATTGGTTTGACGATGCTTGGAGCTATTAAAAAACGGAATGATACTCTAAGCCAAATCCACAAAACTGATTATGATATAAAAAAATCTATAAATTTTTCTAGAAAAAAGCTTTGTAGAAATAAAAGGGGAAATTTTATTCGTTCAATGATTACTGAGGGGTAAACAAAAATCTTTAGGAAATTCGTGGGGCAGTCCCGATTTAAACAAAATATTTCCGCTCCTTCGGCGTTACCTTGAGCTGACTATTTTACTTGGCTTTTCAAGAAAAAAAAAACCAGATTTTTTTGGAACTTAGAGCTTTCAACTTCTGCTATAACTGGCATGACCAGGACCTGGATAATGAGATTACGACATCTGAGGTATATAAAACCATGAAAAGCGTCCCTATTGTTCTGGCATCGACGGAATCTCTAGCGAATTCTTAAAGGATGACAATTTTTTTTTTTTTTACATCGCTATGTAACGGTGAGGAAATTCCTCAGAGAACAAATCTTATTTTTCCATTATTCAAAAAAGGATCTATATAGGTCTAAGATCACCAATTATAGACCCCCCCCCGTCCCTCACCCCAGCTTGTTACAAACTTTATACATCAATCCTTCATAATCGATTGATCAATTGGTTGAGTGAAAGAGATGTTATCTCAGAATATCGGGCCGGCTGACAGAGAGGAAGTTCAACACTTGATAACATTTTCATTCTAGATACAGTGATTAACAAAGTCTTGAAACAAAAACGACGAAAATTATTTGTTTTTTTTTCGTCGATTACAAGTCCGCTTTCGATACGATTAATCGGGATTTGTTATGAAAAAAGACTCCTTATAGACGGTATAAATTATAAATTCGTCAATGCCTTAACATCTTTGTACCATTATGTGCGCGGTAACCTTATCACTGATTCGGGTCTTTTCTCACAGTTTCCTATTGATAATGGTGAAAAACAAGGTTATATTTTAAGTCGCGTACTATTTAATTTATTTATAAATGATCTAATTACCGATATTTATAATTCAGATGCGGCAGCTGTTCCGATCTTAGATGTGGAGATCAAGATACTTGCTTACGCAGATGATATAGTAATGATCTCGGACTCTATGGTCGGTCTGCAAAATGTTAAATTTAATGCTAAAATTTAATCTGCGATGCTAAATTTAATGCAGGTTAATGTGTCTAACACCAAGATAGTTATCTTCTGTAGGGCCACAAGCTCCCCAAAAATTTTAAGTGGCTTTATAGGGGAAACGAAATTAAGATTCTTAATGAAAGCATTAATAAATCTAAAGTTATATCGCTATTAACCGTGTTGATACACTTCGTCGTACACAGTCCATGAAATATCTTACCGGATTTCGTGATGAATTCAGACTCTTTGTAGCTCTGATTCAGCCGGCTGTTTTGTATGGCTGCGAAATTTTGGGTCTGGATAATCATGATTTGGAGGCAGTGCATCTAAGATGTTTAAAAGCATGTTACTCTCTTACACGCTACACCCCGTCATATTTATGATGCTTTAAAACTATATATTTCTTTGCAATGTAATTTTTTGTACAAATTCTGGGGCTCCGGCCCAAAAAAAAAATTATTATCGTAGTAAATAATTTCAGAATAAATGTGTCTTCAATTATTTTTATCCCTGTTTAACTTAGGGCCTCGTTGACCCCTTCTATGATGGGGTTTCAAAATTACATGAGTTGGTGGCCAGTGGTTTCTGAAAGGTTGAACAGTCCCCTGGGTTAGATTATTAAACTACTTCCACTATCACTACCGCACTTGCAACTCGTACACATTCCTCTCCGGAATTTCTAATCAATCGGTACATGTCGGAATGGGTGCTTTGAGTGTATGTGTGTGGCTTCTGAAGTATTATGCTGACAGTGTTAAGCTTTCTTTTCTGTGTTCTGCTGGTGCTACCATCTACCTTTCATACCTTAAACTAAAGATGGTAAATGCTTAAATTTTTGTTATGGCGATGTCAAGTTGGATATCTATCTATTCTCTGCAAAGAGACTTTTTCACATTGGAGACTTTCTTACATTCGTCGAGATTATTCAACTGTGTAGTAATAATTCAAAATCACATATTTTAAATTCAATGATTTCAGATTTAACTCACAGATTGAATGATATATTTATAAATATTAGCTTTTTTTCGAAATCAAACTCGAGTGACTATACAGAACACAACATGAACATAGACATTCTCTATGCGAGTATCAATATTAAAATAAAGGTAGTAAATGCATAATAAAAAACTTCATACATATGCAAATTAATATGTTCAAACCCATATTTACTTTGGTTTACTAAACGCCTCAAAGAAAGTCTCAAACTACTTAAAAGATGCTACAAATAAAAGTGAATGCGTGCTTTTGAGGCGATTCCCATTGAAATCTCAACTCCTTCAACTTCTTGAAAATTTCAATAAAACTTCTTAAGATTTGCATAAAATGACTCTTACATTATTTTTTTCTCAAAAATGTAAATATTTAATCCTCTTTATGCAATAGGAACAACACAAATTTTACAAAATGTTGACGGTGCAGAAGAAAAGCTCGTGTTTATGTACGTGGTTTTCTTTCGTCGGAGCCTTATTATTCTAATGGAAATTATTCCAGGAAAGCCGTCATTTCATCTACTTGTGTAATAAATCTGAATCGGCGAATTTAGGAGAATTAATCACAGTAAATTATCTCCGTGTTTTAAAATCTTCTGTTATCTCAAAACGTGGTAATAATTCATTGAAATTTATTGCCTTGGAGTTTATCCGAAAAAATTTCTGTTACACGAGTTTTGAATTGGTTTGAAAGCACGTATATTAAAAATAAAAAATATCCATCCTCATGTATAGGGTGTCCTGTAAGTCCTGATTCGGTCTTTATCTCATAAACCGTTCATTGTAGATTAAAAATACAGTGTGTAACAAAATAAAAAGATCAAAATTTTTATATGGTACTCCTGTCTTTGAACTTCCAATTAGAAAGTCGTTGCCGTGTCTCTTCTGAGGCCAACAAAAAATCCACGTCTCTAAGTGCAATATTCGCTTCGCTGAGGTATTCGAATTCGAAAATTGGAGATAATTTGGGAAAGAAGAGCATAAATGAGAGGGAAAGGAATGTTTTCCATTAGTTTATGCTAATTTCCCTTTTTTTTTTCTCTGTGATATTGAATTCAAAAACGTCTCAGCTAATATTGCACTTAGAAATGTAAAATATTTTTCGTTGGCCTCAGATAAGACAAGTGGGTAACAAATTTTTAATTGAAAGTTAAAGAAAGCGGTGAACCGTACAAAAATTTAGAACTTGTTTTATTTTGTGTTAGGCACTGTATTTGCACTCTCAAACCTGGTTCAGGGTGATTCTTGAGCGTTTTTTGAATTGGAAACATACCTCTACGACTTATAGTTGATGAGATAAAGGCCGAAATTAGGACTTACAGAACAACCTATAAATGCGATTTTAAATAACGTACTTATTTTTTAAACTGTAAATATCACCTAAAATACAGAAAGGAATTTTCCGTTTTGTGTGATGGAAAAAATGTGTATATAACCCTTTGAGATCCTGGTGCGACAAATGTGTAGGTCGCTTCTTCTCACTGTAGAATTTTTGCATTGATGTCAGGGAGTTATGTCCTAACTTAACGGATTGTGTAAGTTTTTAGTTGTAAATGTTGTGAATGTGAACTTTGAGGTTCTCCACCAGAGGGCTGTACTTACAGACTTGACTTTGATTTGCAGGAGAAAGTTCCTGCGGGGAAAGTTTGGCTTATTACTCGAAATTTAGCCATCAAATTCTTGAAAAAATTGTGTATGAAGATGAATATACCCCCGCAATCATCCCGGCTGAAAAAACATTGAACGTAGTGAATTGTTCTTTCACACAAAAAAAGCTGAAAGATTGAAAAAAATAGAAAAAAATGATTTGCTGCATTTATGTTCTTAATGCATTTTTTGAGTATCAAAAATATAAAAGAAAGAGTATTTAAAACATTCCAGAAAACAGGGCCGTCATTTCAACTTTTTCAGGGGGACAAAGCACATGTACTCAATGTATGTAGGCTAATATATATATATATATACCATTTTTAGTTATTTTCAAAAGCCAGCCCCTAAATGACGGGCCTGCCAGAAAATGAATACTCGGGTCTGAAAGAGATGATATTGATCTAGAAAAGTTTGCTGAGAAATTTGAGGGTATTTCGTTATGCTTTGATATCTACCATTACTTTTAACGTTCTGTTACGTTACGACGTAGTAAGTATAAACAGCGGAGCGGCTGTTGCATGAATGTCAAATTTTGTGACATTTGCTTACAACATCACAAATGGGACTTTCTCGAAATTTCCATGGTTGTAGAAACTTACTAGATGCCTTTCCAAGTACGCTGCATTAATAATGTTTTCGCTGTATTAATAAGATTTAAAAATACAAAAATGCTTTTAATAATAAAATAATTTTCATAGTGAAAATATTATTTTTATATAACAATTTAATATTATTTATTTATATATCATTAATATTTAATGCTTCAAAAACTATAAGATTCTAAGAGATACAAAAAAGAAGCAAAAATCAATCATTTCAATCATGATTTTAACGGGATGAATCATGGCGATAGTAAGAGTGACCATCTGGGCCGTCTACAAATTCCACCACTTTTCATCACTGAAGAATATACGCAGCCATTCGCTTCAATACGACATATGGTCTCGAGTCCAGTCCAATTGCACTTGTGTGCATGGTGATGTTTTAAAAAGGATACACGATTGATTTCTCTGCGTAACCTTTGAATCCCCATTATGACCCACTTAGGTGTCGAATTTTGAAAACCCCCTTCTTAGTGAGCTTAAAAGGGGGTTTCTCTTTTTAAATTATAAAATGAAAGTTTTGAATAAACTTCATATTTATAGCTTCAGTGGTTTTGGCTCGGCGATGATGAACCAGTCAGTCAGGACATACAGGGTGCATAGCAAACAGGGGCATGGCATTTTACTGGCTAACCGTTGATAATAGAGGTATAACTATTATCGAATCAGAAAAAGTTTTCAGATAACGTGTAGTACTCAGATATGCCATTCGTGTTGCAAAGGATGTTGTATAGTTATTGGAATGAAAATGTTACCTTTTTTATACAGACACCCTGTGCTCAAGAACCAAATTAAAAAAATTGTTGCCCTGTTTCTCCTGATGCCAGCAAAAAAATCCATGTTCCTAAGTGCAATATTCACAGAGATATTCATATTCGAAAAACGAAGAAAATTTGGTGAAAAAACAGCTTTAAATGTGCGGGTAAAACAGTTTATTTGTATTTAATTGTTTTCACTGTATTTCCACTGTGTGTGTGTTTTTTTTTAAATTTCCTCAGTTTTTTAATTCCACACACACACACACACAGTGTCTCTGTGAATATTGCACTTAGAAGCATGGAACTTTTTGTTATCATCAAGAGAAACAGGGTGACAACTTTATAATTGGATTATGGGGTACACGGGGACTGTATAAAAAGTTAATTTCTTTATTTTAATGACTATACAGTCCCTTGAAACATGAATGGCATATCTGAGTACCACACGACGTTAATTCGAAACTTTTTTTTTATTGGAAAGTATACTAACGCTTCACCAGTAAAATGCCGTATCTCCTATTTGCTATGCAACTTATACACTGAAGAGCCAAAAAAACTGGTACACCTGCCTAATATCGTGTAGGGCCCTTGTGAGCACGCAGAAGTGCCGCAACACGACGTGGCATGGACTCGACTAATGTCTGAAGAAGTGGTGGAGGTAATTGACACCATGAATCCTGCAGGGCTGTCCATAAATCCGTAGGAGTAAGAGGGGGTGGAGATCTCTTCTGAACGGCACGTTGCAAGGCATCCCAGATATGATCAATAATGTTCGTGTATGGGGATTTTGGTGGCCAGCGGAAGTGCCTAAAGTCAGAAGAGTGTTCCTGGAGCCACTTTGTAGCAATTCTGGAAGTGTGGGGTGTCGCATTGTTCTGCTGAAGTCGTCCAAGTCCGTCGGAATGCACAATGGACATGAATGGGTGCAGGTGGTCAGACAGGATGCTTACGTACCTGTCACCTGTCAGAGTCGTGTCTAGACGTATCAGGGGTCCCATATCACGCCAACTGCACACGCCCCATACCATTACATAGCCTCCACCAGCTTGAACAGTCCCCTGTTGACATGTAGGGTCCATGGATTCATGAGGTTGTCTCCATACCCGTACACGTCCATCAGCTCGAAGCAATTGGAACCGAGACTCGTCAGACCAGGCAACGTGTTTCCAGTCCTCAACAGTCTAATGTTGGTGTTGTCGGGCCCAGGTGAGGCGTAAAACTTTCTATCGTGCAGTCATCAAGGGTACACGAGTGGGTCTTCGGCTCCAAAAGCCCATATCGATGATGTTTCGTTGAATGGTTCGCACACTGACACTTGTTGATGGCCCAGCATTGAAATCTGCAGCAATTTGAGGAAGGGTTGCACGCCTGTCACGTTTAATGATTCTCGTCAGTCCTCATTGGTCCCGTTGTTGCATGATCTTTTTCCGGCCGCAGCGATGTCGTAGATTTAATTTTTTACCGGATTCCCGATATTCACGGTACACTCGTGAAATGGTCGTACGTGAAAATTCAAATTTCATCGCTACCTCGGAGATGCTATGTCCCATCTCTTGAGCTCCGCCGACTATAACACCACGTTCAAACTCACTTAAATCTTGATAACCTGCCATTGTAGCAGCAGTAACCGATATAACAACTATGCCAGACACTTGTTGTGTTATATAGGCGTTGCCGACCGCAGCGCCGTACTCTGATTGGTTCCATATCTCTTTATTTGCATACGCATGCCTGTACTAGTTTTTTTGGCTCTTCAGTTTATATAGATACACGTGATTTCTGATCGTTGGTAATATTATTAGCAAAATGAATATATTGTGTTCCTAAAATTTTGTGGCACACTATATTTTTAATGGTAACAAGTATATTCCTTCTCATGTAGCCGCTGGGATTGAAAACGAAATAAAACTGATATCAAAATAATCTTAATTTATTCTGTCCAATAATGCGATTTTTCAATATTCACCTTTTCAGTGAAGATTTTTATTCATTTAGTCTTTTTGTTAGTTTAAGATATTTTTCGTAAATTATATCTGAGCAAATATTTGAGGTAATTTATGTTTCTGGATAAGAAAAAAACTAATTTCTTTTCTGAAATGAAATCGATTTTTTTCCGTTTATGTATAAAATATTAATATAGATATTACTTTAATTGGTTTTTTTTCAATACTTTAGTCCACGTTATTGCATTATTTTCAGCCTCAAAAAGCTCTCATGTTATTTGCCATGACTTGTACGTGATTGATTACTTTAGGGGGAAAAAATTCAAAAATACCATTTCAAAAACATCGAAAAATTTATTTTCATTCTCTTTTATATAAATAATTTATATTTTTATCGAAAAAAAAATTAGGAAGTTTTAAAGGAAAATTCAATAGTTAGAGAAAAATTTATGGTTTTTAAAAAATAATAGAAATGATTATATCATCATACTGGAGTGACATGTACGGTATTGTGTTTTTACATTTCATGATTAATGACCTGAATAAGAAATTTAAAACTATTTATAATGAGTATTTACAGACGATGAAAAATTTTCCTCTGCTTATAATTAGCTGATAAACAATACTATTCGATAATTAAGTTTTTTTCATCAGTGTAATTAGAAGAAAGCATTGTTTGACGATAATAAAAATTCTAATTATTATTCAAAGAGTATAATTACGAAAATAGTTTTTTTAGGAAGATTAATTTCACAACACGTTGAAGGTGAAATAATTACAGATTGTATAAGAATATCGTAATTTAGGCGCATCCAGTGTAAGATTCAGTTCCTGTTAGTTATAGTATGAAATGCTAATCCATGTACAGGGTGTCCACTTTTTATTATCCATTAGTTAATTCCTTACCCGTTAGTCTTAGAGAAAATTTAGAGAGTTTAAAAAAATGTCTCAAAGGTTGTCATCGTCAAGTCGTTTAGATTAAAAAAAAATTATTTCTAAAAAAGTTACGAAATTTAACTTTTTTGTTATTTTCTCGACCTCTCTGAAAACGTAGGCCAGTAAAATGGCTGAGACAATTCGATGGGCCCATTGTGTCCCATATTATGGAACATTCCTGTAATTTTCGTTGATCCGATTTTTTTTATATGCATTTGTCCCTTTTTTTTTTCTACGATACCTACTTGAATTTGAGAACAATTAACTAATTGATTAAGTCGTGAATATTACACTGCGTTTCTATAATACGTATAAGTTATATTATGATAATTATGGCACAAATTATTAATATTTATCTTACATATTTGTCAGGTTTAACGTTTTGTTCTCAGTTTTTTTTTTGGAATTTTAATTGCGATTGGTGATCGTGTCTACTTCTGATAATGTTTTTGATGACAATTGACGATATCCCGTATATTTTAAGAATTATTATTTAAGATCCCAGTTAATCGATTTTTATTGTTCTCAGTGAAATATGGTCATGGAATCGTTTGAATATTTTTTCATGAAATGCATTTTTGTTTACTGCTATTTGTAATTGCCCTTTATTTCCACACATCCGTCATCAATTTTAGCATTAATTACCGAATCTCATAAAATGCAGTAAATTTCAATTTTCGGCAAAATTTATTGATATCCTGTACTGTAAAAAAACAAACTTGATATAAATTTACCTTTCTTTTTCCTTTTATTTTGAACTAAACTACGAGGATGATGTCACTCTCCGCTATCCATATGAAGGTTTTTATGTTATTATCCACGTTAGGTTACGGCTGGCTGATGCAAAGATATACATACTGATCATGCCTGCAACATTGTTTCGATTGCATAACAAAATTTTGCACTTTTTGGAATGCAACAGTTTCTGCTACTGGGAGAGTATTCGTTGCACTATAAAAATGTTTAAATAACATTTAAGGCAAATGATTATAAGACCTGTTTAACCTGTGTTCAATTTTGCAAGATTCCTAAAGAAAGGGAAGAGTAGAAAGGATTTTTCAAGTGAAACAACAAGGATGTCAAGACACAGATCATGCCCAACCAACACACTCGCAGATAAAATGATGAGTGTTTTTCCCCCTTCTATATAAATCACAGGAAGATAAGATGTGGTCCTCTTATCTATGGGGGAAGTAACACTGACATGCCCCGTTTATAAATGTTACTGCCAAAGCCTGAAGTGTGGAAAATTCCCGAAATGGCAGAGAGGTTTGGCCAAAGTCCGATATTTAAAAATGATTAGAGCTTTGACCGGCCAATTAGTGAAGCGGAAGGAGATCTATGTCCAAAGTTCTATGTGCTGTTGTAAGACTATCCGGTGGGTGCCGAATCCATTTTTTTTTCATTCCCAACGTGTAGTCCCTGGCTATATATAGTAGCTGGGTTGGATTAGCTCCATGTGACGAGAGACAAAAAAAGTGGAATTTGAGAGATAATACTATATGATATATAAACATTTGTTTTTTTTTTTTCGACAAATTGTGAAGAATAAAAAGAAAAGATTACCTCATCGTGACTGAGCTTTGATGGGTTGCCATAGGTGATGTGGACAAAAATTATGACGAAAAAATACGCGAACTTGGCGATGACCCCGAATCATATCTTTTGTTAGCGGACTCTAGCAAGGGATCTCCGGCCACTTCACGAACTGGCTTTTCAAATCCTGAAATTCGGATATTGGCCAATCAACGATAATGGCCAATTTCGGGCTTTGGCAGTAACATAAACACCTATGAAAAGAGAATAAAAGAGATAAAATAAAATGTCGCTCTCTTTGCAGTCTATTTTATGAATAACTCTTAACGCGTGCGCGAAAGGGAAAGGAAAACATGTTTTTTTCAGAATCTCCGTTGTCGTTATAGCGAATGTGTTCTCATTTCCGTTCATGAGTCACTCGCCATAAGCGGGTATTTTTCTGTGTCTCTGAAAATCACTTGCGAATTACTCGTTATAAGCCGCACTCGTTATAAAGTAATTTTACTCGACTTTAGATTAATTTCTTGAATAACTCTTATTCGATATAACACAGATCAATCCCAAAAATCTTCTAAAAACATCATTAGAAAAGACTCATTATGAGATGCATCGAGAGGTGAAATGAATTTATTTTCAATTAAATCTCTCACCCGGGAGGTATAACAAGTTCGGAATAAATTTCTCTAGAGAGTGTGAAATTTTCTCTCCGTTCGTGTCTTTTTTGCAGCGTCATCTTGGTTGGCGCACTCGAAAGGTCAATCTTGATCGATTCGACCCCCCGCATTTAAAATATCCACGTGGGTGTATTTCGTCTTCTCCGATCTCTCCTTGGGATTCTTTTCTGTTTCTTGTAAAGGTCTCACATCAAAAGATAAGATCAATTTTTTGGAGCTTCGAGGTCTCTGAAAAGACGTTTTGTGTGAGATCAAGACGTAAGAGAAAATCCGACGTTGTAGTATATGCACCATATTTTCCTACTTGTTCGAGCTGTCAATAATAATGATGGAGCTGAGTGTCAATCTGGTTGATGGATCACGTGTAACCACGTTTGAAAATAAATGTGACAACGTCATCAATATACACGTACATATACATCTTGATTCAGAAATATATATAACATATTTCTGATTGGTTTATTTATGTTGGTTGAACTTTATGTGAGTGTTGCGCATGAGTGTGGTTTCGGAGATAAAATATATGTTGGATTAGAATTTAAAGATTAGGATGACAACAAAATAATAGCGAAGGAAGAGAAGCAGCTGTCAGAGATTTTCTTTGCTTAGTATGAAACCAATGCAAAACTCCTACACGACTTCCAGTATTCTGGCTAGTTTTTTGAGTTGTTCCGAGTAAATGTTTGACCATATTATCAGTCATAAACTGGCCATATTTGTAAAAATATTGTGATATTTGTATGGATATTTGAACTTATTGTTAAAGCGAAAATTTGTCATGTATTGAGAGAATTGATTATATGTATATCTGGCACACACAAGAATTAGATTGCCAGAATTAAATTTCTACCTTATATACTATCAAAATATATTAAATTATTATAATTTATATTGATAGTATAAGGTATTTAGCCGCTATGGTGGTCGAGTGGTCATAGTGACACACTCGCATTGCAAGTACCCGGGTTCTGACAGCAGCGTTGTCACAGTGGTGGTCAAGTTGGCTTTCTATGGTTCCCACCCAACTTAGAGGCGCGAATGCGATCTGATCTGCCCCCGTTTAAAAGTCTCACCACAGAGAGAAACACGCCTGCAACGGTTAGATCTTCAATCTCACTTTATTCATAATTAGAAAATTAGATGGCAGCACTATCACAAACATTACACAGAAACAAACGTTACGTTAGGTTCACAACACGGATACATGCATTCCAACGTGTACCAATTCGTTAGAAGTTCCACAGAGGAATATGGATGAGGGGTGCTTGCGTGGTTTAGTAGAAGTAGTATATTGTGGTGGCGAGAATATGTGATACATATATTTGATTGAAAGTGGAACGATGACTCCGTTTCTTCTTGTTGGAATCTGACTGTGGCGAATCGTACTTCTTATAGGGTGCTATTGCATTTACAAAAGAAAAAATTATGTGGATGTTCTTTGCATGTGGAATAGTCTACAAAATGGTGATCGTTCCTTATCATCAGGTGCAAAATCTATCTTAACCACTCGCTCCGATTTAGCGCCAATATGAGACAAGTTTCTGAAGGCGAAGAAATACTCTCTCTCTCTCTCTAGGAGAGGTTATAATTTCAAAAGAAGCGAGACCCTTTCTGTTTATTGAATTGATTTTTTCCCCAGCACTTTTACAGGAACAAACATTTCTATAAATTAACCGATCTTCGGACCTCTGAGTTTCTTTCTTTGTTTTAATGTTGGGCCGTCTAAAAATGATGGGCTCATGAGCAAAGTGATGTTCTGGGGAGCCCGTGCTTATCTCGACATTTTTTACATACTTACCCACCAAATTCACAGTACCAGATCTTATCCTGGTACCCCTCTGGACAGAAAGCACCTCTCCCCCCCCCCTCCTCCTTTACACTCAGATGGACACATGCGTTTATGCGTTGAGATGGCTTTGGCTCTACAGGCAGATCTGTTGAATACTGAAATTAGTTACTTTTTCCGCAATATTTCCCTCTTATCCTCTACGTTTCCGTGTAAATTTGAATATACATGGCTAAAAAACCCATTATACTTTGTTCTCAATTTTTTTCATATTTCAGAAAGCTAATTTTTCAGTATCATTTAAGTGCAAAATACAGCTATACAAGGTGATTCTAAATTCATAGGACAAACTTTTAGAGGTGATATAAGACTCCTAAACAAGCATTTTTGGTCATAAAATGGGTCGTCAAATCACAATAGCAAAGAGTGTTTTTTAGAGAGTGCACAACAGCACTTAACCAAAAGCAAATTACATATTTGTCTGGCGGATTCGCTGATATAAGTGAAATCAGCCATTCGAGGGTGCAGGGTATTGCAATGTTATAGGCCTTCTCATGATACAACCTAGGTAACGTAAATTCTACCAAACGTCATTATAGAGCCCGGTCGTTGTATGGCGTGGCTTAACCATGATGATCCTTGCATCAATGAAAAACTGTAATTCAATCCGAAGGTGCATGTGCATCTCTCGAATGGTAGATGGCACTTATAGCAGAAATCCATCAGAAAAATTTTTATTTGCTTTTAGTGCAGTGATGTTGTGCACTCCCTAAAAACACCCTCTACCGTCTTTGCTATTGCGATTCGACAGTACGTTCTATGATCAAAGATGCTTGTTTTTAGGTGACTTACATGAACTCTTAAAGTTTGTCCCATGAATTTAGGATTACCGTGTGTAAGTACAATAAATTTTTTTAACCAAGGAACAGTTGAGCCCTTGCCCGTGTGATTTTTTTGAGAGCTGCTGAAATTTTACTTGTTTACAGAATCGAACCAAATTGAAGAATTGGAAATAGAATTAAGGGAAACAACTACTCAACTTGGGCGCGGTAGACCAGGTCGATAAGATACTCGTCTAAAGTACCGAAGGATGTTTAGAGGAGTCGCGAGTTCGATACCCGGTTTATCCTTGTCAGAAAACTTTCCTGACACAGGGTTACAATAGAAACAGCAACAGGGCCGCAGAAAAATTTGCAACCGCAGGGAGTTCCCCCATCGAGGAGTTAGCGCACCACCCTCTTGATGAGTATAGAAACAAGCCAGCCGTTCGGAATCGGCAATAAATTATAGGTCTCCGTCTATATATAGTTAGCCATCTTGTGCAGAAAATGACCGTGGTGCGACAAAAATGATCAAACTATTCACCTTTGCTCAACAAGATTTCATTTATAAGTAACATAAAAATCTAGGCAAATTTTTATTTTACCCTTAATTAGCCATTTCAGATTTTAAATTATCCACTAATGTGTAATTAATTAAATTCCAATGTTGATGTATTATTTCAACAAAAAAAAAGTTATCTACACTGCAATTTACATCCGTTTTTGCGAAACAAAAATGAAATTCATTTTTATGAAAGTGAACCCATATAGAAGGTTAAAAGCTTTATTTCTTCACAAATACTTTTTTCACAGCTCTCTGCGACTAGCTTCTTAGCTACTAGTCATGTCCTGTTCCCTTTAACTTGATTTTTTTTCATGGACCACTTTAGAATATCCCAGGATTACAAGGGTGGATAAAACACAGTTGACAACCACTATAATATTACTGTACCGCACACCAACTCCGGTCATATCACCATACGGCAATTTCCTGTGGGTAGAGTTGACTACTACTAATTATAAACCACACACATGTACCTCGTCCATTTTCCTTTGCGGAACTTCTAACGAATTGGTACATGTTGGAATGTGTGTGTCCGTGTTGTGAACCAAACGTGATGCTTGTTTCTCTGTAATGCTTGCTATAGTGCTGCCATCTACCACATATTTTTGAACTATGAGTGAAGTGTAATGTTTGAAAATTTAATCCTTGTATTCCTGTTGCTCTCTGCTGGGAGACTTTTTAATGGGGAGATCGGCTTGCAGTCGTTCCTCTAAATTGGGAACCGCAGAAAACCAACTTTAGCCGACCACCACTGCGGCGGTGGTGGGATTCGAACTCGGGACCTCGCGATGCGAGTCCGTCACTATGACCACTCGATCACTACAACGGTCGGTGGAGTTGACTGAGAAATGAAGGTAAAGAACTTGTTTTTCGATGTTCGCCCGCCCCCCGGATCAGACTCGTGGACTCTGATGGTAACCTTCATGGCGGAAGACGAGCGTCTTACCACCAAAACCACTCGGGCGAAAAACATAAAAAAAAACATGAATTAGAAAAATTTAAATTGCACTCACAGGTGGCGCTGTAAAACGAAAACCCTACATAACACATAGTTGTGTTTGAAGTGAAGTCGCCATACCTCGGCGGTCCCTCCAGCTCTTTCAACAAGCTTCTTACCACCACACCACTCGGGCGTCTAGGCCGTAATAAATTACTTTACTGCAAACCGAACTTTTGTTTTAATGTCAATCGGTTGTTTTACTATTTATTTTCAAAATGTGTCTACGATTTCTCGTCAAACCTGTATTGGTGACAATTACTGATGTATCGCGAGAATTAGTGATATTGACACCGAATCGTATTGGAACCTATTCGTAAGTCGGAGAACGCCTGTATTTCCTACGCATTCCCGATAGAAATTCCGTGTAGAAACATCATCATCAATCAAAAAAAAACAAAAAAAAACGATCCCACACAAAGTCACTCAAGAACCATCCTGATCCATTAACTACATCAGAAATACAAAATGTTAGTTTCAAGTACCATATACATTGTATACTGGAAAAAAAAAAAAGCCTCGAGCTAACGGCAACCATTAGCTTCTGCGAAACCGATAAAAATGTGGACATAGACAGTACCTTATCTATATATTTAAAAAAAAAAAGAGAGTTCGCCATTAATTAATAATGATGCTACAGTGGTGTATGTGCAAACAACAAAAACTACCAGCGCAAACACAACACAGAACGTAGATTACGCTTTCAAAAAGGAGCGTTTTTTTTTTTGGTGTTTTTTTTTCTTTTTGCTCTTTATTTTTGGATACCAAATGGGTTTTTTTTCCAGGAGATTCCCATTCGATTTTCCAGGAATCGCATTCTTTTTCTTCACCTCTCACTCACGGCATAGCGAGTAGTAACTAAGGCAACGGACTCATTCCGAGGAAATTACTAAATATCGCGTAGGTGGACACGTGCCGTTTGAAATCCTTACATGATAGAATTTTCTATTTCATGTGTGTCCTCGTCCTTATTTGCCTATCCCTTCCCTCTGCCTTTCTAATGTGACGTGTACATTTCGTGACGCTGAAATTATACAACAAGCGTGTTGTCCGTATCGAAACAAACTGCGTACGATTGAAGAGGGTGATCTGTAGGATATAGGGTACATTCATTTCTTATGGGAATAGTCGGGCAATATGAAATACTGGGTATTCTACCCAGATGCTACCTTGATGCTATAGAGTCACTATCACTCGGGTTCTTTGCGCGCGAGTGGCGCACTGGTAAGAGGCGCCGCTATGGTGGTAGGGTGGTCATAGTGACGGACTCGCATATCGCGGGGACCTGGGTTCGAACCCCACCATCGCCATAATGGTGGACGGCTGAAGTTTCTTTTCTGTGTTCCAAACTTTGAGGCGCGAATGCGAGCCGATCTCCCCATTAAAAGTCTCGCCACAGAGAGCAACAGGCCTACAAACAGTACAAATACTGTCATTACACTTCACTCGCTTTACCTCTGAAATATAGATGGCAGCACTGAAAAATAAGACACAACACTAGATACGTACTAAGATGGTTAGGTACACACACTTACACCTCCGGCACAACTCACTAGGTATTAAGCACCCGCGCTTTCCGGGTTTTCTTCAATTACTGGGAGGATTAAAAAAGAGACAAACCATTGTAAAGGAATAAACTGTTATACTACATAATATTGGCAGCATCAAAGGCGTGACAAACCATTGTAAAGGCATGTGCATGTCTGAAACGCATTGTTAGGGAACCACGATGACCGAAGTAAACATTCCGAAAGTGATTGTTGGGGCCCAGGAACAATCGTTGTCGGACGGTTTTTTGCCCATTTCGGGCATTTGCCTAGCTCTGATGAACTTTTAAAGAAGATTATGATTCAATCCCGGTCCTGTTTGGTATACTGTATACGCAAAATTCACCGACGATCGGTCTAAAATTGTAGATTTGTATAACGAACAAACATACATATATACTTTCATATTTATATATGAGATTATAAAGTACATGTAAGACGTTCCGGTAGTAGCCAAATACATTTTTTTTTCATCGCCAATGGTTATACAGGATGTAACTGAACCGGATGGTAAGAACTGTAAGGGTGATACAACTCGTCAAAATAAACAACTTTCACCACACAATATGTGGGATTGTAAAGCAAGTGACGATCCGTGAAACGGCACCTACGTGAATAATCTGTCATGAACTACGGAATGTCATGAACTACTGTCAGACGTGATTTCATCGTGTATTCCTTATTTTTCTCATTTCCAGAGGAGGATTTCCACTTCATACTCGTGATCCCATGAAATAACAGAAAAAAGTAGAAAAGAACTTCCAGGAACTCATTATGAGAATTCATTAAAGATCTCTCCCGTACACACACACACCGTATATGAATAGGCATTGTCCAAGAGGCACACAAAAGCGTGGATTCGTGGCAATTCTCATTAGAATGTCCTATTCAATCTTTTATTTATTTATTTTTTAATTTTTCTTTTTTTTCCGTATTCTTTCAAGGGTCCGGAAACTGACATGACTTTAAGAATGAACTTTTCCAATTACGCATAAAATCTCACAAAAGTATGAATACTCAGCTATTTCGACAAGAGTACTTACGAGAATGTTCTTTTTTCGTGCTTCATATCGACAATTCACGGTACAAAAAAATGTGAACGTGTTTTGAAGCGATAACCTACTGTTAAAAATGTCGTTTTTCTGGAATGAAAAGGGTCTCAAAGATAATGATATAAATGAGAATTTTTGTGTGCTATGGGGAATTACAACGTTGAAATTTCTTATTTAATTACTTCCTTGGGAATGGTTATTTTTATGATATGAATTTTGTATTGATGCATTCAAAAAAGAGTAAATCCCTATAAGGAATGAGATGGTAGAAAGTAGTCATAATGCTGATGCCATAATGCTTAAGTCTTTAATTGGCAAGCATTGAAATATCCAGAAGAAAAAAATTTTGGGGGGTTATATATTAAGCAATTGAGGTACTCTGAACACTATTACATAAAAACTTTTAAAGAAATTTTTGAAATATCGCTTCAAGGCGTTATGACACCCCTCCCCCCTTGAAAAATTCTGAGAAGATTCTCGCAAAAGTTCTCTGAACTATGGACCTGCATTTTTGGAATTATTCTTATGTATGAGGAAATGGCAGAGTAGTCTAAAGGAAAGAAATAACCAAAATTTTGAGGAATTTTCGGCTCTCGGTATCCCAGTTAAAATCACATTTGGAGAAACTCCCAAATATTGATCTTGTTACTCGTATCTGGCAAATTTTATCCAACCAAAAACCAAAAGTACTCTTAAAAAAATAAAAGTTATAAAAATTAATAAACAACAATATATATGCGAGTTACAGATGTTTCCATGAAATGCTAAATTTACTTATCGAATCGTTATTGGACACATCATTTGATGTTTGCACGTATTGCCATCTTTTGTATCCAAGATTCATTCTAGAAAAATCATAAATATCGCCACTATTTGCATCGTAAGCTCAACTTTCCGAAAACGTTGTATGTGTCACGGTAAATGTTATAGATCAGTAACTATGCACAATTACCAAACATCTCGTTACTTTTGATAAATTTTCGTACGTTTATCACTTTTACCGGTGATTATGCATAATTCCCGATTGAAGTTGCCAAGTCCTATAAATATGGAAGGAATCATGCGGAAATGCCACTTAGCCGACTGACGGTCCTGCACGTATATGTACGTGTGAAGTTGATGCCTTCCAAACGGTCTGGGCCGTATTTTCACGTGTGAACTTTTCGACTTCCAAATGGTCCTGGCCGTAAATATACTGCCTTGCTTTCCCCCCTATAAAGAATCACTAAGCTGGCTTAGCATACGCCCCTCTCTTTTCTCCACAAAATGACCATTGTACTCGCAACAGCGCTGAGCGTTGAAAACGACAAAATGGCTTCTGCCTCTTCGGCGGGAGGGGACAGTTTTCAATTAACTTAGCAGATAGACGTTTGACAAGGAGCTCTTGAATAGTCAGTTCAAAGAAGCCTTAATCCTTTTGTAAACGAAGAGGAATGTTCAGAAAGTATAAAAAAGGCTGCTCTTCAGCAAGAAATGCCCCACCTAAAAGGCACGTCTTTATCTTATTATAGAAATTCTTATCGCTTGATTGTAGGATATGTACTGGCATTCACTTTTATTTTGGCATGAAAAAAAAAATTACATCGTATTAAAACTCATTGACTGCGAAACACTGAATGCAAGATAGAGATAAACAGGATCCCCCCCGAATTGTGTCATCCTGGCTTTCCAGTGATTTTAATTTTTTACTGTATAGGCGAAATTTTTTAATTTTATTTTTCATTTGTTTATCTTTACCTCTTTATCACTACTCAAGTACGATACGGCTGAACCTCAATTATTCGATGTGATTGGAAAGCCCTATATCAGAAAACCAAAAAAATACAGTATCATGTTTATTTACGCAGAGCATAATTGATACCAGTGTTTCTTAACTCCTCTACCCTACCCTCTGTAACCCTCTTTGGACCATGTTTTCTTCTTACTTCTTGCTTTCTTGGCCCCCGCCTTTGCCTGGGCCCCTAACCTCACCCAGCAGACTAAACCATTTCTAAGTATACAAACTATTTTCTTTTTGAAAAATTATATAGTGAAAGCGAAAATTTTATAAACAAAGACTGTAATAGTCATGCCCCCCCCCCCAAAGGGGTGGGCTGACAAGGCTCCAGCCCTGGGCCCGGTGTGATTTTATCTTTTTTTTTGTTTTTCACACTATAAATTCATCATAAAGGGACCCCGTGAAAGTCTGGTCGGGGGGGGCCCGTAAAAGATCCCAGCCTAGGGGCCCTGCTTCAGGATGTGGGGGTCATGGTCATAGTGTCTGTCAAGACTGTCCTGTCTCTAGAGTCCAGCGAGCATCCCTCTTATGAAGGTTATACGCTGGGCAGTGATGCAAAGATCGCGCCAACCCACCCCCTCCCGCGTGCAAAGTGATATTCGAGAAGGGGGTTCAGTATTTCGATGGAAGTAACAGCTTACATATTTACATACTTTCGAAAATTATTGTGTGCCAGAATTTTATCATGTAGGCCCCATGAAGACATTATACCCCCGGACTATGCCTGGATCATCCCATACTTGTGAACCAGAGTTGGGCGAACGTACACAGAGAAAGCATATGGGAACGTATGCGCATCACATTTGTGGTAAGGCGTACATAACATGTATGAAATTCTATTAGCTTTGCAAACTATGCCATGCTATCGTGAATGTTCAGTGAAATCGAGAATGCGGCTCATTTGCAATACCTAAATCCACGCATGTATTCAATCTCTGCAACATTTCATTGCTCAGTTGATAATTTTCAGCTAGTACCAGTACTTATACAAATATATACATTTTTATATCATTGTTCATCGCTTCTCTGAGCAATGCTCTAAAAAATAAATAAGGCAAGGGCACTCGTGTGTGGCTTTTTTTCTTTTTAATTTTATCGGTTATAGTAAGAATTTTAAAGAAAACAGTTGGAAGTGAAAATAAATATAATCATGTTATCACATTGTTGACCGGTCATGAGTAAATTCGAACTTTCAAGCAGGATAAACCTGTAACCCAGCGATTCTCAACCGGTGCTCCGTGTACACTTCCCAGGGGCTCCGCGGTGACAAAAGAAAATAAAACAAATCAGTAACTTTGATAGATAAATAAAAAATAAGAGGCCTACAAGATTCTACCATAAAAATTATATGCAAAAAGTGCTCCTCGAGTGAAACAAGGATCCGCCATAGAAATTGTATACTGAAAAGGGCTCCGCGAGTCCAAAAAGGATGAGAACCGCTGCTGTAACCATTCATTAAGTTGAAAAACCACAGAAAACGAAATTCGGTAGACCACCACTCTGCCGCCAGTGAGGTACAAACCTGGATGCTCGTGATGAGATCCCAGAATGATGTCCACGCGACGACACAGTAGCTCTAGAATATAATAAGTGGCCACGGGTGAAAATCCAGTAAAAAAGTATTGTGCTGTAAAAGCTGAGCCACGGCTTATGATTAAGCATTCCATACAAAAAAAAAATGTTCAGCTCATCTATAAATTCCTCACACTTATGTGACAGGACATGAATAAGCTTGTACGTGTTCATCAAGCACAATGCCTCAATATTGAACGGAAAAAAAAAGTACATTTAAATTTAAAAATAAAATAAAATTTTTTTATTGTATCTTTTGGTCATTTCTCACACTTGTTATAAAATGTGTGCTGATTGTACAAACGAAACATCCAAATGGTTGACTGACTTCTTTTTTTTCCATCTAAGATAGTGATCTGGTGGCCCAGCCATTAGATACGTCGGAAGAGTTACTAAACCGTGGGTGTTTGACTTGAGCTTTACATGGAAACTATTGATCCCTGAATGAATTTTGGGGGTGCTCAGATCAGTGGTACAGAATACTGTAGGTACTCGACCACTCACTGCACCCTCTGGCTCCACCCCCACTGCCAGTCATCGCCCTAAATGCCAGAATTTTATTTATATATTGTGAAATCTTGACTAAGTACTGCACTGTCAGTTCCCTTCCCCCAACCCACAAGAAATTTCTGGCTACGGCTCTTCCAATAGCACCATTGTCCACATAATAGAAAGGTCTTGAGGTCAAACAACCTAACATAACATTTATTTGCGCAATAATGCTTTTAGGAAGAAATTTAACGATCAAAAACAGTTCATCTCCTGGATGTAAAACGGGCCACAGAAATTGAATTCAATTAGTGAGAAAAACTAATTTCTTAGTAAAATAATTACCGTACTCCCCCACATTAGCTGGCATGCCGGGAAACAGTGAGGCAGACCAGCATGCTGAAAATATCCGTATTTTCCGGAATGCCGATAAATTCGATTCACGGATTCTGGAAAATTCTTGAATATCTTTATTTTTTATTAATTTCTTATCAGGAAAATAGATTATGCATATCTACGGAGCCAACAATGATGGCTCTTACTGGATGTTAGTGAAAACAAACAGTTGAATATTTAATATTAGAATGAATAACTGAATGGGAGGAAGAAGGAAATGAAACATTTCAGAGAGAATCACAAATATTGTTCAATGTCGGTACTGTAATTGAAAAAAGGTAAAATTTGATTAGTCTTCTATACATGTGTATGAACAGGGCCGCAACTAGATGCTTGGTCACCCGGGGGAAGCGCCCATTTTTACGCCCCCTTGTAATGGTAAAGGAGAGGTTTCAGAATGAAATTTGCACCCCCTCGGTACGAGACCCATCTGCTCTCCCAGTTGCGGCCCTGGGTATGAATGAAGGCTGACAGTTGAATTCATATCAGATGGCATAGAGTTATAAAATTCAGGAACTATGTAAGTAAAATACTTTATTTTCAAAGTTTTATGAACACAAGGTAATGAATGCATAGATTCAATTTATTCCTGAGGAAGAACGAGACAAATTAATATCTAAAGAAAACTGATTTTTTTGAAAATGAGGAAGGGTGATTTAGAAAAATATATACATATATATAAACTTTATTCGGAAAATCCACTGATTCAGCTGAATGCATGCTATGATCCTATTATAACCTCACTTTTTCCGGCATGCCGAAAGTGGCCAAGACCACAACATACAAAAACCTGGTGCCCCTCGTGTTTTGCGGCATGCCGGCCAATGCGTGGGAATACGGTGAATTTATTGAAACTTTTGAGTAAAATAATTTGGTAACAGATCTTTACTTGAAAAGTAAAAAGTATGTTCGCAGAGGAATGGGAAAAAAGACGAGCCCACAAAAAGCCAAGTATTGTACTTAGTTTGAACCCTTTTACGAGAGAACACACCTTTTCTTTTCCTCTCCTACAAAGAAGCATTCAACAGTGGGCGGAACAAAAATTTTAAACCACACAACACTAAATCCGATGTCCCGCTGTTTGTACGGGGGGAAGGAAAAATTGTTGGATTTTTTTCGAAGCAGTTTTGTGACAATTACCTGAACCTTTTTCAAGTAGATTTTCTCAGCACCCTCAAACCGTCAGTCGGTTAAATTAATCCACGCATCAGTTTGTCCCTTACGTGATGGATGTACCGATCAAATTTTGCCGCCATAAAAATTAAATTAAATCAAAATAAATGTTATAAGGATAAAAAACATAATTTTTGTTGCCAGCTTTGTAATGCTTGCTTTCCTCACATTCATTAACGTTTTGAAACATAATCAAACACCCCTGATCAAAAATCCATCATTCCAGCCTGAAATCTGAACAAAATTTCCGGTGATTTTAAGTTATTAATTGACGATTTATTCGATTTACCAGTACCAGCTGGGGATTATACATAACACCGGTATATATGACAGAATAGAAAAAATTATCAAACTTACCAAAATGGTCGGAAATTATGTTTAATAATCGGTGATTATGCATAATAACCGTATTTATCACATTTACCGTAACATATACAGGGTGATTACTTAATTCCCCTTGTCGTATTTTACTGGCAAACCGTTGGTTCTAAAGGAATACTTTCAGTTAGAAAGAGTATCAAAATAACGTGTAGTACTCAGATGCGTCATTTGCATTGCAAGCTATAGTTATTAAAATATGAAAACTTACTTTTATACAGACACCCTGTCCTCAGAAATGCAATTTAAAACTGGTTGCCCTGTCTCTCCTGGGGTCAACAAAATAGTTCCACGTTTATGAGTACAATATTCGCAGAAATATTGGAATTCAAAAATTGGAGGAAAGTTGGGAAAGAAAGAACAGCATAAACAAGGGAAAGAAAAGTGTCTGTTAGTGTTTTTACTGTTCTTCCCAACTTTCATCCGATTTTTTAATTAAAATATTTTACAGCGAATTCAGCTTTCACTTAGAAACGTTGAGTTTTTTCCCTCAGGAGAGACAGAGCAACAACTTCGTAATTGGGTTTTTGAGGACAAGGTACCGTTTAGCGTATAAATGGTTAATTTTTTTATCTTAATAACTTCAAAACCCCTTGAAACACGAAGGACGTATCTGAGTTCTACTCATTATTCGGATAATTGACGGTTCCTCAGTGAAATGCGGCAAGGTGGAATTAAATAATCACCCTATATAGTTCATTAATACAAGAAGCTATTATGTAGAAACCGTTTCTAAACGCCATTCGTACATGATATCAGCTGAGGAATCAACCGTGAAGCAGAATAAAGGCTTTTCAACGCGTTCGAAACGCATTATCTTGAATTTTTCGATGCCTTAATTACCCAATAACTAAACTTTAAATTTGCAAATGCAAGAAATTTTCAATTCACTTGAGGTTGCGCGAACAAAAAAAAAAACATCGAATATCGTATTCTTTGAGAAGAAAATTCATTTCTTCATTCTCCTGAAAAATATATTACATATCTGTACGTTGAAACAAAAAAATAATTCCACGGAACAGAATGAAAGAAAAGAACTCTTTTCAATATATGAAGCAAACAACGCTTTCTGCTTCTCTTTTTTTAGAGCAAACATCGAAGAAAACAACATCAAAAACAAAAAATAATAATGTAGGTGTAAAAGTATTTTTTCGCTTCGAAGTACACGGAAAATGTGGAGAAAGAGACAGTTCTCCCAATTTTTATGTCCTTACATGTCAACCGGACGGTTCTATATTTGGAACTCCATCTGATGTGAGCAAAAACAAACAGAAAACACGCTGAAGAGGAAAATACTTTTTTTTTCTCACCGAATACCCCGTTCATACTTTTTACGGTTTCTACAAATAAGAACGAAACGGTAGGGAAAAAATTCATACCCTCTAAAAACCATTTTATTTTTTGAGCTAAATATTCAGAATGTTATGATAACTCAAACACAGTAGACAAAGGGTGCTCAACCTTTTTGAGAGTGTGGGCCACTTCATTACTTTGAAAACGTGTTGCGGGTCATTTATATGATATGTAAATTTTTCGCAGACCACTTAATTGAAGTGCGAATGTGCTGCGAGCCACTTAAGTTATCTAGAAATGTGCCGCTTAGTTCATTTTTATAAAATTAGATTTGACGTCGTAGGCCAAACCGGATAATTCCGAGGACCAAATTTGACCCTCTGGTCATGGGTTGAGCATATATGCAGTAGACGCTCGCTAATCAGGAACATATCAGACCAGAATGTACCGGATTACTGGAAGTTAATTGAAAAGCATGATAACTACTGCCCGTAGATATGCAAAGACATGTTTTCTCTTCTATGCATGAGAAAACCCGTCTAAAAACACCGGATTGCTGTATGTGAAGGACTAGCGCACGCTCGGATTATCGAGAGCCTACTGTAAAATATTTAGATAAATTCTGTTTATATCAGATGGCGGAAATTAGGATTCTTCTCATGCAAAAAAATAAATTGTGTTAAAATCCAACTAAAAAGGTGCACACTATCAGTGCCCCAGCTGATTTATTCTCTCGAGTAAATCCCAGATGGCGGCAGACTGGTTCATTCCGGTGCAGGAACAGCATGTTGCCATGGAATTTCTGTTGAAAGAATGTCCAATATGCACTAGAATGCTACTCTTCATTAACATGACTCATGAGCAAGGGAGGCACAACCTCCAGCCCGCGGGCCAAATGAAGCCCGCGAAAGGTGTTCCGGTAGTAAAGTATTAATACACACAACACTATGAATGCTGACCATATTTCATTCTTGATAATACGGTGTGGTCGCTCTTCATGCTACACTGTATTATCTGCACCTTTCTCGAATCCACTACAAATTACTAGTTCTTAATTATGATTTGAAGCAGTTTTTAATGTGTTTCACCTTTTGTTGAAAATTTTATATATTTTATACGTAAATAGTTTCATTATGGTATGATATTTTAAACAGAATGCTGTACTGTGTGGAGTAAAATAATAATATTGACAGATTAATTGCATGAAATAACCCAGCAGAGATTTTTTTAAATTAGCATATGTGTTAGCATTAACATAAAAAAAAATGTTGACATATTCCTCGTAGCATAATGTGAAAATAATATTCATTTTTAATCCTAAAGAACGTGCCGAATATTCCAAGACAACATACCGATTCGAAAAAACAAAGAAGAGAAAAATCTCTTTACTCGGTTTTAATAATGTTTACATTCAAATTATTTCCGCTCCGAAATAGGAAAATAATGAAAAGACATGTATATAATTTTTAGGAACTCAATCCAAGTGGTAAATCAATAAAGAAAAGTAAGAGATTGAAAAAAAATGCATTTTACTTTCTTCTATTTCCGAATCGAATTTCCTATCATGGGAGGTCTCTAAAAATAGCTTCCCTAACTATAATAACGTTTTCAAAGCAAAAGTGGGGGGAAATGCGTTTTTTTTTTAATTCCCATTTTCACAAAGAAAAGCAATAAAATTGTAATAAAATTGCTTCGAATCAATTTCTGTCGTTTATTTCTTCCCTGTATCTGCTTTGTTTCGCTTTTCAATCGGAATTCGGCATAAAAATGTTTTTACAACTAAGATTAATTAAGCGGATACTTTTATATGTGAAAATTCAGGAACGTGTGTTGCATTTCAAAACTACTGATCAGATTGAGAAACATGTTTACTCAAATTAAAGATGTAAATAGGAAAAAAGTATCGAAGCAATCAAAATAAAAAATTAGTTGAAATAGAAATATTTTTAAATTAATCCAGTTATATACTCCAACTTGAATTTAAAAAAATATGTTTGTGAAATTTAGATTTAAAAACTTAAATAAAATAATTCGACTATTTCTAATGGAATTTTTAAACATTATAACATGAAAATTTAATTTTATTACTTCGAAATTTGATGGAGGTATTAAATGTTAATGATAAATACGAAAATAAGTAATTTAAATGAAATTTAAGGCATTCTCATAAATACAAAATATCTTTAAAAATTAATAATATAAGTGAAATTTCAATTAATTATTTTTCCGATGTTACATATATATGTTAACTGCAACTGTTAATAAATAAATATTCATAACAATTTTTTTAAATATAATTCCCTTTGATGTCTCCATTGTAAGTTTTCTTAAGCCAGCAGCTTATTAAGCTTATCAAGTGTATCGTCAATCTTTGGATATATAAATATAATAAACATAAAATATACATCGAAATTCTAATCAAAATGAATGTAAACTAAGCTGATAAATCTTTCTAAATAGAATTAATAAAAATTTAATGACGGAGACATCAAACGTAATATCAATATAGAAAGATTAATTCGAGAACATAATATATATTTTCGAATAAGCGTATGATTGATAACATGAAACATGAAGATTAGATTTTTTGTGAATAAGATCTTTTTAAAGAATCTCTAAATTGATTCTCTTTATGAATTCACTGAAATAAAATTCATTAATTAGTTTTGTGTATTTTTTTCCGATAGAAAGTAATTGTTTTCGTCATCATTAGCCTTCAATACATGTTTTTTTTCCGTCTGTAGTAAAACTTTATAAATACATTTCTTCCACTTCAGCTAACTAACTAAATAAGACGAGGGGGGCTTGAATTCTTTTTTGGCTAATTCTACGTAATTATCTTCGAGAAAAACGATAATAAACTATAAGAAGATAATAAGTTTTCCGTCCATGGTCATGACCTTATGTATCTTCTTCGTAATCTTTTTCGTACGCAGTCTCGAAGCATTTTTGTTCTTACTTCCAGTGAGCTATTTGGTGACGTCTCACTTGTTGGCGAGCGACTGATGACGCACAACGCAGAACTTATTCTGTTGGTGTGTTGCGAAACCTTTTGTCATTTCGTGCACGAAACCGTCTCCGTGTTTACTATACCTTTCCTAACAATTTTCTTCTTTTTATATATAAATATATCTTTCTTAGAAATGGATCTTTTAGCCAGCACGTCAACGTAAAAAGCAATTAAGTCTCCTTCCCTGGACGTTGGCATTGCATTTCTCGAAGTTTACTACCTCGCATTTCTCACTGCGGGTGTGTGTGTCATTTTCCTCACTTCTCTCTGTCCCAACCACCTGGTTGCTATTGCCCCAAGGTCTTTGGTTAGTCTTTCGAGAACTTTCTAATATTAGCTCTTGAATTTTCTACGTCTGAATTTCGTGTCTTTTTTTCGACTTTTGTGTGTTTCTAATAGCTTTTAACAACGCTTGCTGAAGACTTTTTTTTAACAAAAAAAATTTAAGCTGAATAAATTATGCCATGGTTATGAAGTTGTGTAACTTCAAGGAAATTCACTTTCAGTAAGGAAATAAATGTGGAATATTTCCAATAATGAAGCTGCATCTTATACAGCTTCGAAACCTAACTTTTTATTTTTGTGGATAATTCAAAGCCATGGTCTATTCAGTAATTTTTTTTTTTCTGATATTCCGACTTCGGGGATTACAACGAATTGTTGTAAACAATTCATTTATGATACAGTTTTAAAAAAGTATTTTGCACTAAAGAACAATGTCAAATGTGTTTAATCAGTAATACAGGATAGATGAAAAGTCCTTTCTGGACACGTTTTAAAAATTAATTACGAATCAACCAATTGATATAATAATGTGCGATTAACGCTGAAATGATTAACATGGTATAAAGTGAATTTTTTTGATAAATTAAAGAAAAAACCTTCAAATTTCACTCATGGGTGGTTCTGTAAAGCAAAAAACTCAAGATAAAACATAAAATAGAATACAAACAATGCATAATGAATGTATATGATGACTTGCGTTACATAAAAATATCATACTTCAATATGAGCAATTTAGGAGCATCTTTTCACCTGTTGAGATGAAGCCCGAACTGAAAAAAATATTTCTATTGAAATGTGATGGTTTTACGAAACACAAATTGTCGTAAACATTAATAATATACACTTTCCGCGTTGCATTTTATGCGTTATGTCGAGTTTTTAGTTTTACAGTGCCACCTGTGAGTGAAATTTTTTTTCTGATTCATCAAAAAAAAACACCTCTAGACCATGTTACTGTCTACTTTTTACTGTCAATTCGTTGATTAGTTACTAATTTTTAAAATATGTCCATAACTTCTCACCATCCTGTATTATAAAACGCACAAGAGAAACTTGAGAATCAATTCAACCTAAAAAATGTAGTTTTATTCGAATGTTGGTGTTTTTTATTCTTGAATGGAAACTACATGTTGGGGCTTATGCGAAACTTCGTCATTTAACCTTCTGCTTTGGCTTAGTAGAAATCATTAAAATCTCTATAAAAATATATATGTTTTGAAATAGACTTTCCTCTGATTTTAAACACGTCTAAAGAGTTAATTTCTTTTAGAAATAAACTTTACAAAGTATCTTAGCAAAATACTTAAGCTTATCATTGCAAACATGAGGCTTTCAAAGAGGCGAGGTAACTCGTCAATGTTGGTGAAACGGTTAAAACGTCATTATGTTTTGTTACGAGAACTTTTTTCTCTCTCCAATGATACCTTTCTGGATACGATTTATTCATCGGATTGTGGTAGTTTTCATTCTATAAGGAATATTTTAAAAGAAGTGATTTTTTTTTGTTGCCAATAATTGTATACAACGTTGTACAAAATGGAATATTAAGCGTCATTCATGAACGAGGCTAATTAAGTAAAGGCTTGCGTTTCCTCATGTAGTCTTTAGGTTTTTAAATTCCAAAGCTTTTAGAAATTTAAGCCTTTTATCCAATCACTTGCATTCTAAGTTAACGGTACCGTCAACTAGAGTGACTTTGCCTAGTTTTGAAAAAAAAAGAAGAGATTTACTGGTGGTGTAAAACTTACTAAGTCAATCGTCTGTGGCACTGCAGTCACCACCACATTCGCTTTATTTACATGTAAATGGGATGGCTTGAAGTTTGCGGGCGGTTGTTCCGCTTAAGTGATATCGTCAATAAGCCGGTTTTTCGACGAGATTCATGGTCAAGAAAAATTTGAAGACCTCAAACTTCCATTTGTGCAGCCTTTTTGATAACCAGGTGGGTCCCATCAGTTATTGGCATTATAAGTAAGATATAATGAAGATAGTAGAGTGATTGGAAGGTTTGGTTTTTTCACCTTACCGGAAGATTTTTGTTTTAGTGGGGAATATATCCCATGTTCCATAAGAAATTTGGAGTCACTATGCCCAGTTTTTAACTGTGATTTTGTGTGTATCAGAATACCTACTTAAATTATATAAATGGATAAAACCTTACCGTAAATACGAACTGAAGCTATCCCCCCCCCCCCACAACAGCTTGAAAAGAGGAAACAAGTTTATTTTAAACACGAAATTCACTCTTATAAAAGAACCAATATACACAGAAAGTAGCTTGGTTTTTTGTTTATGATTTGTTCCAGAGTGAACTCATAAATTTTCATCGGGAGCCATTCAACCTGTAACTTTTACTGCCTTTACTCGTATGTTTTCTTTTCAATTCCGATTTTTTTAACTCTTTCAATATTAGATTTATCGTATTTTCTAAAGAAAATATGTGCTCGGAGCTTCGAATTATGTTAAGTTGTTTTCTTTGTATAGTTACTTATACTGCAGTGAAACCATCTGTTAGGTAGATTCTTTCGTCCTTCGTTATCTTCGAACTTTTTTTCTAGAAATCTTACAATAACAAATGAATTATTAATGCATATAATTTACCTAATATCAACTTTAACGACGACTTTTCTCATTTTTCGTAATGTTTCGTGGACTCCCTTTAAGAAAAAGTCATAATTAAATCATATGTTTTAAAAATGATATTTTATTGCATTGTTTTGCGTTATTTTGTTGTCATTGTGGTTCTCTCGAAACCCCGTGTTGGTCACATCATCCTAAATCAGCGGTTCTCAATCGTTGTTCCGTGTGCATTTTCCAGGGGCTCCGCGGCCACTCGAAGCAAATGAAACAAATTAGTAAATTTGATAAATAAATTAAAGAAAGGAGCTTACGGAGAAACACCATAGGAATTATATACGTACTAAAAAGTATGTATATAAAGTCGATAAAGGTTGAGAGCCGCTGCCTTAACTCAACTCGCAGCCTTGTTATGTATGTTACGTAAAAGCCGGCGTTTTACCGAGGCAAGTTGATAAAAGCATGAAATACGCTTGTAAAAGTTTTCGTTTCGGACTTTTACCAAGTCAAAGCCCGTTTTTAATGCATCAATTAACGATCATGAATTGAATAGTTCCCTGTCGCTTATTAATTAATTAATAACTGTATTTATATTCAATAGTTATAATTCATTAATAATCAACAGATGAATGAACTAGCCAACATGAATATATTAGTTCCTGACGCTAACGAATGTTAAACGTCCAAGAAGGTGTCCCAACGCAAGACAGACGGACGAGATCAAGAAAGTGGTTGGAGTCAACTGAATGGCTAAAGCATCAGACAGAGCAAAATAGAAAAATTTAAAGGAGACCTTCATCCAGCAATGGATTGAAAATGGTTGTTGATGATGATACAAACCAGGTGCTGGGCAAAGTTACCCCATTATGCAGGGTAACCAGTTTGCCCACCTTGTTTTTATTTTTTCATAAAAAGGTGGAATGACCTATTAGAATAAATACTACGCAAATCATGAACGAAACATAAGAGTTTTATTTTCGACTTTTAACGAACGGGTTGAATGAAAATTTTAAATTTCAATTTTAAACTGGGCAAAGTCACCCCAGTTGACAGTGCGTGCGGACTGTGATAAATTTAATTCAATTTATCTCCACTTCATCAAGTCTTGCTATTAACTATCTACATGCACCGTTTACATCGTTTACATTGCTTTCAGTAGTCCCCAATTTAAATTAAGAAGAAGAATTTTCTCATAACTAAGTAAAACCATAAACTTTCCGGATAGTTGACTTTTCTAATATCCACCTAAAATAATGTTTTGAATATTAAATTGGCTTTAAGGTACATCTTCATACTCCCACATATCTGATTCATTTACGTTGACATTGAATTAACCCACCTCAGGATAACTTTTCGTGTGGAAAAATATGTCGAAAAATTTTTATAAGGAAAATTCACCCCTTAATGGGGTCTCATATCTTTTAACGCGGTGAAAAGCTATGCCCTAATAGAAATATCATTAAAGATATTATTTTACCACTCATTTATTTCACATTTTTTACATATATTTTTGATTCAATATGCTACCCTATGCCAGCATGAAGATTTACACATATCTCTGATGGTAATATTTTTACAAATTTTCAAAAAAGTGTATTAAAAACAGCTTTCGCACTAGATATTAATGTAATTTTTAAAAACATTCAATTCAAAATAGAGGAAACTGTTCAGTTCAGGAAATGAAGCAAAAGATTGATATTTCATTGACTCAACCCTATTTAAAATTAATATTCAAATTTTAAAAAATAAAAAAAATAATAAAATTTTAAATTTTAAGAAATTAAAATTTCAAAATTCTAAATTGTCTTTATCTTTTTTTCTAAAGAGTATTTGCTTTTAATAAAGAATATTTGCCTCTGATCACGTCGAACTTAAACAACTGCAATGAAACTTGAAATAATATCTTCTGAATTCGCAAGAATTTCGGTTGTAGTTAGTTCCTATCAAAATTTAATTTTTCAATCTAGTTTCACATTCTACGACTGATGATAAAAATGTGTATAATTTCACTCTGGACTTGGTGAAAAATCATATCTACACCAAGAAGATTGATAGACCACAAGAAGTTGATCGCTGAATCAAATTTTAACTGAGCTTGAGATGTTAAACTCTTATTTGAAAAAATATGGTTATGGGTTTGTATGTCTTGCTCAAGATCACAACACAGTCCTTTCAAGTTCGGTTTTTAATCCTAGATTTTGCAAACACATACTGACTATAATCCCTAAATTGATCTGAGTGAGAAGAAAAACACAGTGATAATGGCCTTTTATTATCACTGTGTCTTTTTTCTCACTCAGATCAATTTAGAGATTATAGTCAGTATGTGTTTCTAAAATCTGGGATTAAAAACCGAACCTGAAAGGAATGTGTTTTAACTAAAAAGGAAAGAGAATTCAATTTTTCTTACACGTTAAAATGTTCACAATATCCCCCACAATTTCCTCAATTTATGAAATATCAAAGGATTTTCGAAATCGGAATCATGGTTTTTTTTTTCTTTCAACTGCCTCATTCATAACTAATATAGACGAAAATTTAGAGTTTTGTTCTCGCAAAGAGTGAATATCGTCTCCCTTATGTTGGAAACACCGAATGTGAAAATTTTCACTTTTTTGTGTTTGCCATCTGGTTGAATCACATTGCAAAGTTTTTCCCAGAAATGCGAATGTATATCGCCTACTAAAACACATTACAAAACATTTTAGGAAAATAACATCCAGAGTAATATGGGTAGAGTAAACATTCAAACATCATTTCAAAAGTTTTTGAAATTGGCATATACGACCATTCATGTTTCTGGCATAAGGGGGACGATATGCAAATGAGTTTCGGGGATATATTCTATTTATATACAATTTATAACATTTTTTTGCCGTTTGGCTCATTTTTTTAATTTAACTAGGTTTTTTTCCCTAAAAGTTCAATATCAATTCTTTCAAATTTCTGTAATCTTTTGCCGTTCCTCTTGGTGTTATTTATACATTTATTGCCACCAAATTGTAACAGACTTATGGCCTGGTAATAAAATTCTTTCTACCTCTCTGATAAAAAAAAAGTGTAGCATATTCTGATCGAGAAATGAATGAATTCTAAAACAACGTTTTTAATACTGCTCCATTCAATTTATTCATCCAATAATAATATATATAAAATACTGCTTCTTGCAACAACATACAACACACGTCTTTCACAACGTTCTACTTTTGATCTTGAAAGATCACGTATACACAACACATACTGATAACACCACGTTCTCGATATGCACCGTATCATATAAGCCATGTCATTTTTTTCCTCGAACATTCAAGATAGATTAATAAACTCTCATTATAACTACAATAAACAATATTGCTATTCTACTACTACATATATAATAACAATCACGAACACTAATAATGAATACAGAATCTCAATTAATATAATAATATACACATATTGATTTTTTTAAGCGACATTTCTTTCAGAGCGTATAGTGCTGCTATACTTGTGTATGTACTTTTTTTTTTGTCACAGAGAAAATATCACATAAGTTTCAACAACAACAACAACAATACACATGATCACCATATAATAGCTTTTAATTGGATATAGTTGCTGCTGCCACGTCATCATCATCAGGATAAGAAACACTAAAAAAACTGTCTATCGTACACACGTTCAAAAATTTATGGTTAATATCCCATATAATCACAAATTTTAGAGCG
This sequence comes from Pholcus phalangioides, assembly GCF_987345545.1. NCBI lineage: Eukaryota > Metazoa > Arthropoda > Arachnida > Araneae > Pholcidae > Pholcus > Pholcus phalangioides. The sequence goes on from NW_028301602.1 coordinate 26,849,753, forward strand.
TGTGTGCAATTTTTTTAAATTTTTGTAATTATTATAAATATTTTTGGAATAATGTTACTACATCAAATATTGATGTATAAGTGGAGAATATCAGGCTACGAGATTGGTTTTCATGTTATTTCATGTCTAAGGATCGGTAACTATAGCATCTAACTCGAGTATACAAATTTAATACTTAGTATGAATGCATGAAATTCGTTAAAGATTTAAAATTAAGCTAATCAGATAATCATCTTCTTGATGCTTTTATGATTCGCCATGTTGTGGTCCACGTTTGCTGCACGATTATTTTTAATCAGTCATGGCCTTTTTGATTGATTTCTTTCGTTTTAACATCAGGTATTCAAGTCATATTTAAAATTGGTAATTACGCGTATTACTATTTTATGACTACCGATAACTAGACGCCGTATCATAACAACTGTCACTGACGAACAGTTGAAGCGCTAATATTCATAAAGAAACCTGAATATTTTCTTAACATGATTTGTATTAATGTTTAGGACAACTTTGAATAGTTAGTTCACGAAATTCATAATTCGGTTCAATGATGGTAATTGAGAAGTTCATGTTCCGTTACCCGTTTTTAAATGAACGGAAATAGTGGACAGATTAATTTGTTCGGTATCTTTTTTTAATCTATATAATTATATAGAGTTGGTTAATTTAATTATAATTAAAAATGCTTTTAAATACAACAATGCTTTTAGAAATTCAACAACGGTTTTTGGAATTTTTATATGGATGTTTCTTAGGCAAATAATTTCCAAACAATGCCTGAACGAGTGTGTAACAAGGAGGTTTATTTTATAGTCCGGGATGTATGAAAAACAATTAAAAATTTATTAGATGGTCTTATAGTGTGTTTTTTTACTATTATTACCTACTGAAATATTTATTCTTTCAGTAACCAAAATTGAAAATTTTTTTTACGATGAAGAAGAAATATAATCGGCTATTCAAGTTTATTTTCCTCTTCTTTATTCGTCATTCCAAAATATATTCTGAAAACTCATACATTTCTTCTAAGAAAAACGGAATAAACTCCCTAGATCTTGATAAATATTTCACTTTCCATAAAAGGAAAATAAAACGAATTTTCAACATCAGGATGAAAATATTTTGCAGTGATACTTTAGAAGCTCTCAATACATATATTTCTAACTCAAACGTGAGAAGAATGGGAAGGACTTCATTCCACAAGTGCATACAACCATTTCTATATTATTCAAAAGTAGCATATTTTTTGTTTCAGGTATCAATCAACACGTAATTTGAAATACCACATTAAAAAAATTTAATAACGAAAACGTTTATTTTATTTCCATTATATTACAATACTCACAAATATAGACATCAATTCGGCAAAAGATTGAAAGAAAACGTTCCAATCCAATAGAAAATAACGATGAAAATCATTATTATAAGAATTCATATTTAAGCTCAATTTACTTTAGAATAACATTTAAAATTTTATGTAAAAAGAAAAAATTAACAATATAATTGAATTTTTGCATTACCGAATACAAGTCTGCTTGCGTTCATTATTGTTACAAATTTAATGCTTAATTTTTATTTACATTTTTCGTTCGAGTTCCAAACAATCAAGAGATTTTTGAACAGACTTAATTTTGTAATTCACTTAAGTTTAAGATTTTCCAAATTATTCCCCGGTACATATAAATTAATAAAACTGACCAAGTAATTTATGTTTAAAAAAATATAAAATTCAAATATTTCTGCATTTTTTAAAATCATATAACTGTGTTTATCTCTGAATAACAGTCATGTTTGATTGAATAATTTCACTACAACCCTCTTTCACTAATTAATAATTCTACAATGAAAACAATTTTGAAGAGTTATTACATTTTGTTAAATTTACTTCTATTCATATGTATTCTATAGGAAATCTTTTGTGCGTTTTTAAGATAAATCATTTCATTGCACGAGATATGTTTCGTTTTGATATATGCCGTTATTTTTATTGTATTTTAGGATTGCATTTTTTGAGAAATCTACATGTGTTACGATAATACAATTTTTCTCAAACAAAGCAGTGCTAAACCGATTTTTGATTGCTAAATTAAATTAAGTTTCAGTTTATTTCATGTTAAAACCATTCTCGCATATGTGAGACGAACATTTTAAATATGTGTTATCAATTATTAGAACTTTTCTCTCTCTCTCTCTCTCTCTCTCTTCCCAGTTTGTACAATAAGTATGAATCATCCTTTTAATGTTTCATGATCAAGTTTAATGTTTTCAAATTAAGGCCAAAGGTTATATTACATGATTTTTCTCGTTATTAATACTATTTATGAGCCTGGTTTCTTTAGAAGCTTTCTTGAAAACATTCGAGCTGCAACTGCACTTGCATAACTTCTTATTACATACATGAATATATGTATATATAACGGCAAAATATATCATAGAGAATCTCCAGATACAGAAAGTCGAACACGTTCTCTGGTTAAGCACTCAAATTGATGAAATAATGGTAAGAACCTTCAGACCAATAAATTAATGGTTTTAGCTCAGCAAGTTCATAAAAGTCCGAAAATGATCAATTTCGGGTTTTACAGACAATAAACATTAGAACTTTTTTGTTTAATATTATTAATTAATTATTCATAATCATACATCTATTTATCAATTTTATACATCAAGCATTTTTGGTCAATTAGCAACTTCCTGTGTTAAAACCTAGGAATTTACCATGTTATTTATTATGTTTCAAGAATAACGCATCTAAAAGTTCAAAATCATGAATTACGTTTCAAAAAAAAATTTAGATACATTAAATTATAATGAATTAAATATTTTTTCTTGTAAGTATTAATGGAATTTATTTATGTCATAAAAGAAAACTGAATACACTTTTTCTATTTGTATTCATTCTATTATTTTCATTAAAAAATCGAGCCAAAATGCTGAAGAAAAAATGAGTAGTAATTAAGGAAAAAATCACTAATTAGTATTAAAAAAATGGCATTTTTTCAGAAATGATTAAAAATTTCTTTTTTGATTCCGTAATCAATATTTTTTTTATAATAAACTGAAAAATTGTTAATTCAACTTCATCATTTGTGTTACATCAATCTTGTTTCACAGTTAAAATTTAGTTTTTTTTTCTACTGATCAAAAAATACCAGTTAATTCTTTATTATTAACAAATTTACTTTTCTATAAATTATTAATATCTTTTAGTTATTGTAATATGTCACTTTTTCCTTTGAATATTAGAAAAATATAAAATAAATATTCTCAACGTGTGAAAGATACAAAAAATTTTCCAAGTCAGGTTTTTCTTCTTATTGGTACTTTAATCATATTAATTAAAATTTACAAGTTTACATAAATTAAGGATGATTCAAGTTAATTATTTGTACTTGAAGATGCATAATAAGTATTTATACTGTACTTCGAGATTTTACAAAATCCTGTTTTCTCTTCTTAATTATCATAATAAGAAACTGAATTAAACATGTTTGATAGATGCCAATTGATGGTTAGAGAGAGATAGAGTGAGAGTGTTTTCTTAAACTTTTTAGAACATCACTGATAGTAAAAATTTAAGCTGATATAAGTTCTTTTATTCTAAGTGTTAAGATTTCGATGGTATGTTAACCTATGATTGAAGTGTTTTAGCGTTTTAAAATTACCCACTTGTACATGATATGAGTCACTAACAACCTACACGACAAACACTAACGTATACATTTATGTATATACACCAAATATACAACACCAATGAGGTTATATATCCAATAATATCCACGAGTTTCTTCTCCTTGTTATTTGTTTAATAATGATTTTCATCACGGTCACAATACAGATACTTAACCAGCCATATGCTGTACGAGTTTTCACAATGTATACATATATACGCAGTCTTTATCATGTCATCATCGATTTATTATGATTAAGCCAGTGAGCGATTTTGATTAACGGAAAATTACATGTGAGCATTATTTTTGTTTTTTCCATTAGATACGGGAGGATGAAACGAGGATGAGGATTGGATGAAAGAAGGTACACATAAGTACTGTACGTAAGAAGCGGTATACACAGTATATATATGTATAAAAGCCTCAGTACCGGATCGGTTGGATGTCCAGACAGTGACAGAGATGGCGACGACGAATTCAGGAAGACATTTCCGCCGTCGATATACAATATTTTTGTGTTTTTAATACAGACCATTGGCGATAAAGTCTGGGATTAAAATAGAGTTTCCAGAAAGAATTCGAGAAACACATTTTTATTTTTACATGTTTCTGAATTTAAGGCTCTCCAGCTGCTCGGTGAGAGGATCATTGACTTGCTTGGAGGACATCATTCTTTCAATTAGCGAGAATGCATCCTGAATTGAAAGAGAAAGAATAAAATATCAATTTATAGCGAATAATGCGACACATTGAGAGATTTTTTTTTTTAAATCGGTGTTTTACGAGGGTTGTTTGATATGTAAGGTAAATTTATAATAGATCAGCTCACGATAACTTTCAAATTATTACAACTGTAATTATAACTCCCCAAAATGTTTCACAGCAAGTTAGATCACAAAGAGCAGGGGTGCAGAACCTCTGGTTCTCGGGCCAAATGCGGCCCGCTAACGAATTTCATCGCGAAATTTGATCCCGTAGAAAAGTATCAATATACACTGACCGATTGCCTTCATAAGTATACGTAAAATTCGGATCCAAAAAGGATATCATCAATTATTATCAAAAAAAATTCTGATTATTTAGGGAAGATATCAATTACAGCCAAAAAAAAAAAATACTCAGAGGCAATTGAAGTTGCTAATTACAGCTAATAAATTGTCAAAAGTCAGTAATGTTGCCAACTATCGCTGAAATAACTGAAAAATTTAGCGCCGATGGCGGAAAATGACGGCTACTGCATGTCGCGATGAGTAAAAAAGAAATTCATCAAAAAATCGTATGTGTTGGACAAATATGTAGGATGAATATATTTAGGTGACTATATAATTGTGACAGAGTCATAATAAAATTTATGTCATGAAAATAATCTGAATTCTTGATTCCAAAAGTTTGCCTCGTTGAAAATATGGGCAAAAACGAGACATTTTCTCAGAAAAGGGTCGGTATGAATTACAACATACGGTATGTATGAAGGGTCGGTATGAATTACAACATACGGTATGTATGAAGGGTCGGTCAGAATTACAGGGATGTCCCGTAAAGTATAGTTCATATGGTCACCCTATATATACAAGTCTAACATTTCGATCTGAAAATAGTGAAAAGCTGCCCAGATAAAAGCTGAATTAGAATGAGTTCATGGGGGACTCTGCAACACCAATAACGACCATTTATTTTAGGACCAAGGAATTCAAACGGGACGAACGTCTTAGTGAGCCCGGTTTAGAGCACCATAATAGAAATAATTAAAGAAGTCCAAGGTATCATTATGGAAGATCACAGATTGAAGATGATTGAAATTGTTGCCCTGTCTTTTTTGAGACCAACAAAAGAAATCCCCCGTTTCCAAGTGCAATATTCGCAGAGATATTTGAATTCTAAGATCGCTGAAAATGATAGGAATAATCGCATAAAATAACGAACAAGTTCATTCTACGCTTCATATGTATCCCTCATTTTCAACGATTTTCGAATTCAAATATGTCAGCGATATTCTACTAAAAAATCATGGAATTATTTGGGACAGGGCAACAACTATTTCCAATTGGGTTTTCTTAGGACGGGTGACCATGTAAAAAGTCAACCTTTTTTATTTCAATAACCATACAACCCCTTGCAAAATGAATGACGTATTTGAGTTGTACACGTTATTTGGATATTTTTTCCTAATTGGAAGTATGCCTCTAGGATCAACGGTTCGCCAAGGAGCCTAGCACCACCGGTTCGCAATGAGGCAAGGAAAATTATGGAATCACCGTCTATTGACCGTAACGTTATATTTCTGGGAAATTTGAAAGGTCAGCTAAAGATGACTTTCTTCCTTCGTCTGAATGGCGCAGAGGTAAAATGCTCATCTTCCGCTCTAAAGGTTACCGTTAAGATTCATAGGTTCGAATCCGGGAAGGAAAATCAGAATCAAGTTTTTTGCTACCGATCCTGGGGCGACCACGGATAGATGGCGTCTTCATTTCCCACCCAACTCAACTAGTTGGAAATTGCCGTATGGCGGAATATATATGACCGGAATCGGTGTGCGGTAAAGCAGCTAAAGATGAAACGGCTAAGATTGACGCACAAAAGAAAGCCTTTCACACCAAACCAATGCTCCCTCTCACAAGTACACTATTGCAATATTAAAATCGCATGAATCACGCTTTGCATCAATCTCCCATCCACCAAGTTCTATGGATTTATCCTCCCACGCGACTTTTTCTTGCTCCCAATACTGAAAATTTCGCTTGTTGGAAAAAATTGTCTACTGTAAACGACATTTTTTTGAAGAGTAAGGGGAAAATGTAATTTTCTGACGGGATAAAGAAATTTGGACATCATTGAAAAAAAGTATGTGGAACTTGAAGGAGAGAATATTTTTGGAAAAAATTAGAATAGATTTGTTTTCAAAAATAATAGTAATAATAATAGTAACATTTTTTAATTTGCTTTTTTATCAAACGGTCCTCGTAGTTAATGAACTGTTTTTGAATAAGTAGATAGCGTCCCAGAAATAAATCCCCGAACACAGATAAGTTGGGCGTTGGCCCCCACCTCCCCTGCAATAAACTAATGATCCCGTAGCTTTCACTAATAAATTACGGCGGTCAAAGGCTATTGTTAGCTTATACTAGATATCGGAGGAGTCACGAAAATTCCGCTTTCAACGCTCCGTTAACGTTCTCAATGGGTGAAGAATATTGGTTAAGTTATTTCACGTTCGTGTCTATATTTGGAAGAAAAACTAAATGAAAAATCGCGATAGCAGATTTCGTCACGAAACGTCTATTTGGGAGCGTTTTGGAAAGATATGATTGATGATTAGAGTCAAGTAAGTAAGAGTGTGTGAAAATTGCAACGGCGATGTTCCGCATTTTTCCATATTTACACGTAATGTTATGGGTGTGGTTGGAGACAGTAATGAGGTTGCGTATAGTTCTATAAATATGACATAAAAATTTTTACGGTATGTGGTGCCAAAACCTGAGTTGTCCAAACACAATGAAGTTTTTAGAATAAAAATAACAGCGAGCTGGAAAGTCAGGCAAATCAGAATTAAGTCAGGGGAAATTGAAAATGGTCAGGAACATTTTATAAAGTCAGGGAATGATGTGAACATTTTATAAAATCAGGGAATGATGTGAACATTTTATAAAAGTCCGGGAATTATGCGAATATTTTATAAGAGTCAGAGAATTATGCGAATATTTGATAAAGGTCAGGGAAAAATTCTGTGCGAAGGGAAAAAAATCGAAACTAGAAAAACATTGGGAAGGTTTGGACATTGAATTATGTTCCTTTTCTCAGATTTTGTCGAAGAAATTTTCGAGTGTGGGTCAGGGAAAGTGTAGGCAATTTTCGAGTTTCGATCAAAGAAAGTCGAGAAATTTTGTAAGTTTTTAGTCAATTAAAATCGATGGAATTTTCGAGTGTAGGTCAGGAAAAATCTAACAATCATTCAAGTTGTGGTCAAGGAAAGCCGAGAAATCTTTTTTTTTAGTTTTGGTCAGTTAAAGTCAAAAGAACTTTTGAGTTTTGATTAGGGAAATTTCTGAGTTATTGCCAGGAAAATTATCAAGCAGATTTTGTTGGAGACCCTGAATAATAATCTAACTCGGTTGTAACAACATTCAGTAGACAATGAAGTCGTGCCGTTATAACCGAGGTTGAAATTCTCGAGATAGTACACCGAGGTAGGGAAATTACAAAAATACCAATTGGTTGCCCGTATCTATTGTATCCAAAGACATCTACCATTCAATATACGGGGTGCATAGCTACCAGCACGCACCTCATTTTAATGGCGAACCGTTGATCCTAGGCATACTTCCAATTATAAAAACTAACCAAATAACGTGTAGATCTCAGATACGTCATTCATGTTGCAAGGGGTTGTACAGTGGTTGAAATAAAAAAATTAACTTTTTATACGAAATAATATATTTTTGTATACCTGTGCATTAAAAAGTTATTGCCCTGTCTCACTTGAGGCCGACAGTAAAAACCCATGTTTTCAAGTACACTATTCTGTGAATTATTTGAATTCAAAAAACAAAGAAAAGTTGGGAAAAAACGGAAAAAATGGGTATATAACGCGTTTTACCCACGAGCTAATAACCAAGAGAGTTCTTGACGTTTCATTGAAGTTATAAGTATGGTTTATTACCATCATTCTCTATGGGAATCAGACGGAACTGCCAATTTTGGACGTTATATCTGAGATGTCATTACAATCGACGTCGTTATAACTGAGTTCAGCTGTACTTTTTCGGACGTGATTTCTTGTAGATATTTGTGAAAATAATCTTTTTTTTGCGTAAGTCACTGAGTTCCCTCCCGTTTCATAGTGTTGTACGGATATCTACAAGAATCAAATTATTTGTCATGACGAAGATAAGAATCTCGGGATGAAGAACCAACATATAACGCACTGGGGAAAAATCTTATTTTCCTCCAACGGAAATGACATCTTTAGATGCAGGGTTCGGATGAAAGCAACGATGCATTTCTTTCGTTCATCGACTAAGTACGTATAAGAGATGCTTTAAGTCATTTTCTATCTCGCGTGAAATAGCAAAAGAGGAGATTGATCTAGAAGAACCACTTCTCGGTGATGCTTGCTTTTCCTATATTTTTTTTGTTTCCTGCAAAAAGAAATCGACTGCTTTCGCTATCATCCAATCTATTTGCGCAAATCCGTAAAAGGAAAAAAAAAGTCATGGTTCTTGTTTTCGCAAAGTAATGTAAATGATTGCTTTTTGGATTCTGTTCAACCGTGTCTCTCCACCCTTTCGAAGTTCTCTAAGATGAATTCCGTTTTCCTGTTTGCCAGACTTTATCTATGGATTCCCTGTGTTATGTTTACACGGAGAGGAATAAATGTTGTTTTCGCTTCATCTTGGTGATGTTGTAATATTTCTGGCTAATCACTCGTTTTTGCGATTCGAAGACAAATTCTGATGTATGTTCGTGGTAGTACGATAAAATGAAGCAATAACTCCATTTTCTGCCAAATAAGACGTATAAACCATAATCACCTTTCTTTTCTATATTTTAGTTATTAATGAACGCATAGAGTAAAGTATAGATGAGTAGAAGTCAGAAACACTGATAGCTGTAAATAAATTATTAATGCATCATAAAGCTTCTGCAAGATATACAGAAGTCCCTTCTTCCATACGGATAGATATTTTCCTTTAGATCTTCTGTAATCCCAGCAGAAGCTGTATGGTGCGTTAGTAATTTATTTTGAGCTATCAGTGTTTCCGACTTCTACTCATCTATACTTTACTCTAGGCTTTCGCCACTTCTATTCATGTAATAGAGTAAATCAAGTGAATCTGACGTATGAAATAGCCCATTAAATCCGAAGAGCTTCCTAACTCGGAGTTTTCAATTGTATTCTTCAGGTCTATCTGTAGTGAAATATATGCACATGCTCAGCCAAATGACCACTTCAGTTTCTGTTGGTGTTAACTAAAATGCGATAGATTTGTAGGAACCGATCAAGCTCATCGCAAGTTTTCAACTACACGGTGTGTATAGGAAAGTTTCTTTATCCTGGAATAACTTACGAACCATTGATCCAGAAAGCATACTTCCAGTTATAAGAAGTATCCAAATAACGTGTAGAACTCAGATACGTCATTGCAAGGGGTTGTTTAGTTATTAAAATAAAAATTTTAACTTTTTATACGGACATCCTGTGCTCAAGAAACCAAAACCCACAATTACAAAGTTATTGCCCTATCTCTTCTGAACCAGGAAAAAAAATTCCACGTTTTTAGTAGAATGTCGCTGACATATACGGGACTGTGTGAAGTGTAGAATGAGCTTCTCCATTATTTTATGCGGTTCTTCCCATCATTTTCAGCAATTTTTGAATTCAAATAGCTCAGCGAATATTGCACCTAAGTATTGCACTAAAGCTCAGGAAAGACAAGGCAAAATTTTTGTGATCGGGTTTTTTAGGACAGTTGGTGACCAAATAAAAAGATAACTTTGTCATTTCTATAAGAACCCTTTGAAATAACTTTATGAATGACGTATTTGAGGTCTACGCGTTATTTAGATACTTTTGTAATTGGAAGTATGCTTCTAGGATCAACAGCTTCGGGTTATGTCAGGGTAAAAGGGACTTCTTTCCTATGCACCTTGTATTTTTGTCATGCACCCCACCCCCCCCCGTCTGACGGAATGTAGAGATGTAGGAAACGATAGCCGTAAAGTGTACTTGATTAAGTCCCCCCCCCCCCACAAGAGCATCATTATAACCCTTACGAATTGAAGACATTTTTTGCAAAAAGATCACATCTGCAATACATTCTCAAAAAGTACGAATATCTTGCCCCACGTGGTCGTAAAATGTTTTCTTTCCTATACCAGTGAATGTTCGAACACAAATTTTTCGCCAACTACGAGTAGTAATGGAAATCTAGAATGAAAGAGCTGGATTCTGTGGTGTTTCCATAAAATACGCAATACTCTGAAGTTCTCTTGACGAGACTTACCTGTAATTTCGTTTAAGTAATGTGTTGAATAAATCTCTGTTAAGTTTCGCTATGATTTCTATCAAGAATTCAAAGTTCTTCAAATTTAATATTACTCCGATCAATGAATGAAGTCTCGAAGGATGTGTAATTAGTAATTATATTATCTTTAAAACTGGTATTACATAAGTTGTTTGCTGCAGTAAAAGTCAGTCCGCGCTATATTACAAGGTAACTAAACGTGAATGGTACAAAAAAAACAGCGACGCCTGAGGCAGCTGTAATTAATTTATTCCACTTACATCAACATATTGTGCGAGATTAACTCCTCAAATTTCATTTAGCAACACTTAAAAGCTGTTATCTCCTAAATGTTCACTGGAAGCTATGTCATTCCGAGTGAAAGAATAAGCTAAACAAAAAGCTTACCATCTAATATGCATGCAAAAACTTCAACAATTTGTGCTTTTTTTTTTTCACTAATTTGAAAGTAGTTAAAAAAAATCACTCTCATGGGATTTGCATACTCCCAAATTAGTAAAAAAAATCACAAGGCGTTGAAATTATTGCATATTAGAGCACACGATAAGCTTTTTCGTTCAACTCATGCTTTCATTTTGAATGACAGAGCTCCCAGTGAACATTTTGGAGATGACAGCTTTTCAGTGTTGCCAAATGAAACCTAGAGAGTTAATCTTTCATATTATGTTGATATGTGTGGAATAATTAAGTACAGCATCCAAGGGCATGTGTGTTGTTGTCCCCCCCCCCATTTCGGTTCTACCTGTATAATGACTAGATTTTTCACTGCTTTTAAGCGTGTAAGCAAGAAGCATTTATGTGACCAGAGTATTGTGCGCTTCTTTTTAATAAAATCCGTCTTTTCGCGCGAGTTGAAAAAGAAAATACAAAATCATTCTTTTTGTAGAGAGATCTTGTTTATATGTTGTGTTACTTTTTTCACCGTCAAAAGTTGCAGTTAATCTCATTCATCCAGGAGGTATCTACATTTTACCACAAGCATGTCAACCTGCGGATAGCGCAGTAGGCTATTCAAATTGAGATGCTAAAGTTAAAAAAACCATTAGCGAAATAATTTTTTTTTGTCTTGAATAATATCTGTACGAGTTTCCAAAAAATTAGTTAATTCATTAATTAAATGATCACAACTACTTATCAACTGATCGATGAGAACTGATAGGAAGCAGAGTAATAGGCTAAAATTACAGGTTTTAATTAAAGTTTTCTCTGATCCAGATGTTTATTGCGGTTCGCACAATTTCCAAGTAATATTAATTACAAAATCCTTTTTTTAGACATGTTTTTCTCTATAATATTTAGAATTTAAAATAAAAGTGCGCGTGCGTATGTGTGTGGATAAGGGAAATCGAATCTTACCTTGCTCTTGTTGGAAGTGTCTTTCCCTCTGGACATCTGCTCTTCCAGGGAAGTCATCGGAGATTTTTGTGCTGAGTTTGATGCCTGCCTGTAGAAAGGATATTCTTTCTGTCCTTGCTGGGATGATGACGATACGAAAGGGTTCCATTGTCCGTTCTGAGTTGGAGCCGGTGACCGCCTTGCAATGCTGAACTGGGGGAATCTCTGGACCGCTGGCCGGAGTTTCAGGGGCGATGGAGTAGATGCCGGTGCCGGGACTGCTGGAGCGGCCGCTGCTGAAACAGAGGATGATGATGCGGCGCCTGGGGTTGCCGTAGAAGCTTCTGGAATCGCGGGTACAGGTGCTGGGGTGGATGGAACTTGTTTCTGGAATGAACTGGATTCGTTTTGGATTTTTGTTTGGTCTTTCTGCCGGGGCTGCTGCTCTTGTTGTTGCTGATCCATAGAGCTGTAGGAATTGGGAAAGTCTTGGCTTCTCCTCTGGACTTCCGCAAACTCATTGTCATCCAATTCCGGTTGAAGTCCCGTCAAGAAATAATTGACCATCATGTCGTTGTACAAGTCTCCGTCGGTCTCCGGAACATCGGCGTCCTGTTGGATGGCATACGGCTCGCTCCGGTAAGTTTTTCCGTAGACGGGACTTAAGTCTCCATCATAGTCGTAGGCCATGTAATCGTTATCTTCTGCGGCGGCGGCGGCTTGTTGGACCGGGATCGTTTCTTCCGACCATCTGGATGGCAGTACGTACACCTCGCCACTCGGGAGCCTGTACGCTGCCGGTGCTACGGATTCCTGAGCTACATAAGGGTAAGGTGGAACTTGAGCATCTACTTGAGGGAAGTATCGCGTTATCGGTGCAGGGATTCTCGATTCGAAATCAACGGATCGCCTTACTGGAACTCTTCGGATCATGTACCTCGGATCGTAAGAAATAATGTGGTTGTAGGCGGCATCTATTCCGAAGATATTCAAGATGAATGACGATGCGATTACGAGTTGCAAGAAATACATTTTCAGCTGTTCCCTGTTATTCCTTTACTTGGTAAAGATCTGTAAATGTATCAAAATAAACAAGAAAAATGGAAATGAACCGAAAATCCGGTAATTCAGAGAAACTTAAAATATATGCAGTTTTAAATCAGATGGTATTTAAATTAAATTTGAGTAGGCTTCCTTTCTGAATGTCTGAATTTCCGGTGCTTGAAAAACATTGACGTGTTAAATGGTTCCTCAGAAATTTTGTTTAATAGTTTCGGTGATAGAAAATACCGTGTAACATTTGTCTTTCATCGCTTTTTCACACTACACACGTCCTTCTCTGCTCACGACTAATAATTAGACCGGGATCCCCCAAAATTTATAGCTCATTTTAAATAGTTTTTCCTATCATGTCTCTCTCACGTTTGGTTGGTGAAACAATCATTTCTTGTGGGGACTTTCCACTATCAAAGTGTGCTAAGCGCTCATCTTGAAATGACATCTGTGTTAGGGATTATTCTGATATAGACTGAGCTGGTATTTAACCCACGTTACCTCAGAGTATCCTTTGGTGCAGTTGTTAAATGTCTTACCGGATGGGCTTATCGCAACCATAACACGAGAGTATAACATTGATAGGCCACTGATGTATCAATTCCTTATTAAGGGAAATATCTCATACGACAATTGATTTTTTTTAATAAAGTGTTGAGCTAACAGTTTTGAAGAGTCTAATGCTTTTCATGTTCCACTTAATCTCATATTAGGGTGTGTTTCTTTTCTCCTGTTAGGGCAGAAGTCTTCAACCTTTCAGACATTGCCAGCCAAAAAAAAAAATTTCCACCGAGCTCGAGGGCCAAAATTTCAAAAATTCATACTGTGACATGTAATGGTGTCTTAACGTGTGGCCCCAACGGAGCTTACGGCTTCTAGTCAAGAAGAGGCCCTATGTTATTTTATAACTTTATTTGCTGTGAGACTTTCCCTTCATTAAATATGAGCTTTCATCAATTTTATTTCGTTTTTTCAGTAAATATAATTTTAATTCAATTCTGAAATAATTTTCACATTAAATATGAATTTTCATTAATTTAGAAATCCTTTTCTCGTTGAATATGGATTTCATCGATTCTGAAAATATTTCTGGAAATATTTTAATTGTGAAACTTTTGTGAAATTACTTCTTTCAATAATTACGAAATTGTTTTTCATCAGTTCTGAAACTATTTTTCTCATTAATTCTGAAACTATTTTCAAAATTAATTTTGAATTTTTTTTTCTCAATTCCAGAATTCATTTTTTCATTGAGATTTTTTTTCGGCAATTCTATCAATTCAGAAACTATACATGCCTTTTCATCCGCGGGCCACATCAAAAAGCTTCGTGGCCCGCAAGCGATACATTGAATACCCTTAATTTAAACAATCGTTTTGAGGAGAACGTTGCTTGAAACTCCTCCGCTTCTGAAAAATGATGGATGTCTTTTTTTCTTCCATTACAAATAGACTAGTTATTACCAACAAAAACCTTGGTTTGACAAGTACGACAGAACTGCCGCTTTCTTCAAATCGTATTTTATTATATATATATATATATATATGCAATCACCCTTATAAAGTTACCCCGTTCCTTCGAAAAATTTGTGATAGAGAAAAAAAAAATCTTCAATTCAAAAATTTCAATTGCAATGAATTGACGGAAATGTCAGCATTCCAGTGAAAATAGTGTTATTAAATATAGAAACTCTGCCGTGTATGTAATGAAAAATCCAAATGCATTTATACGTGAGACAATAAAGATATTTTGAGAAAAAGCATTCCAATGTACGATAAAGTCTCATAAAATGTAATTTGATGTCATAAAAATATTTTATCGTAGCTTTTCTGAACATGAAATTTATTTCGATTTACGAGATTGCGGTCGATTGATGAAAAAAAAGAAAGCCGAAATTCACAGTAAATCGTAAAATATCAGTTTATGTTGGAAAACGTTCTAAAGACAAAATTTTTTTCTCTTTCTTTTTTTTCTTCTTTTTTTGCGTGGAAACATCTGAGTGTCTCATGTGTTTTTTAATATTATTTTCCTCTTAGATTTTAGACATCTTCATTGGTCCCTGTGATGGATCATTCTAGAAGGCAGATGGAACTGTAATTGCGGCTCAAATCCGTAAAGTCATGAGTCTCGAGGGAAATAATTGCCTTCGAATTCTGGAAACGCTCTTTAAAAAAAGGGGGGTCAGTTTTCCAAAGCTACGAGTGTTTTATTGCATTCTTCCTGTTGAATTATAGTTGCTGTTCACTAAATGTCTTACTGAAAATTTCTATCTGGTTAAGGGGTGCACGTAATAGATCATTTTCCGGACCGTGATTTAGGTAAGACCATTCAATCATTTTATGGCACCATGGTCATTTTATATCTTATAAATCATTGAAACTGATTGCATTCCTTGTATCTCACTGAATCGGTAAACTCACAACTCAGTATGAGAACTTCCTGCAATAGTAATGGCCGTGTGGTCGTCTTTGCGCCATCTCTTTCTCCCACAAGTGGAATTATTTCCTATCAGAAAAATGCTGAGGAAGATTCACAAGGTTTCCTACTCATGATACTTAAAACTTCAAATGCTTCATTAACAAAAGTTATTTTGTCAATTAACCACAGCATAATCTAAAACAAGTATACTATGTAAATTTCCGTTCATACCGTCTTGAATGACGTAAGTTTCATAACAAAATCTGCTCATGAAACCAAAAATATATTTTCGATTTAAAAACTGCATGAGGCTTCTTTGCAAGAAAAGTATTAATGCAGCGGAAGCAACTGCCAGGGAGAAAAAAATGTAATGTCAGCATTTTTCGATCGTATTTCTGTCTTAGATTCTGACAAGGGCTGAGTGGGTATTGAACTCATGATACCACCGAAAACCATTGAGTATATTGGTATATTGATTGACGTATTGATTTGGACTACCGTGTCCAATAGCAAATTCATATGTATAACCAAAGAAAAAAAATAAACCCAAAAAGAGCTCTACCATACAAACTCAAACCCAAAATTAACGACTTCAAAATATA
Organism: Pholcus phalangioides; assembly: GCF_987345545.1. Classification (NCBI taxonomy): domain Eukaryota; kingdom Metazoa; phylum Arthropoda; class Arachnida; order Araneae; family Pholcidae; genus Pholcus; species Pholcus phalangioides. The sequence continues at coordinate 26,865,854 of NW_028301602.1, forward strand.
TAATTTAATGTTATAATAAATATAAAATTACAAATATAAAACCACACAAAATATCCCTCTAAACAGAAATTTTTCAATAAATACGAAAATGAACGAAATTCTCATTTTGAACTTTTTTTATATTTTTAAAAATATATTTATGGACATATATTGTTTTATGTAAATAATTTTTTTAATTGATATTTTGATGAATTATTTTTTAAATGAAAATAATTATACTAAAATTATTTTAATTTCACAACAGTGACATTATAGATAATTTATAAGAGACAGAAATTGATTAAAAGGTATTAGATGAAAACAAAAATTTCACAGTGTTTGACAGAATTTTATTTTATTTTATTCATCTCTGAGGTTTTCAATTTAAATAATTGAGAAAATGAAAAACTGATCACCAAAATAACAGGAAAATTATTGTTAATTACCAAATTAAGTAAACAAAATTTCGGTCCCGTATCCGACGATATGTTTCATATATCACTGAAATTTTTAATTTCAATAATTTCAAAAATTAAAAGTTAAGTTCAAAATATTTTATGAAAAATTTATTGCAAATCATTTTATGAAAAATTTATTGCAAATCATTTTATGAAAAATTTATTGCAAATCATTTTATGAAAAATTTATTGCAAATCATTTTATGAAAAATTTATTGCAAATCATTTTATGAAAAATTTATTGCAAATCATTTTATGAAAAATTTATTGCAAATCATTTTATGAAAAATTTATTGCAAATCATTTTATGAAAAATTTATTGCAAATCATTTTATGAAAAATTTATTGCAAATCATTTTATGAAAAATTTATTGCAAATCATTTTATGAAAAATTTATTGCAAATCATTTTATGAAAAATTTATTGCAAATCATTTTATGAAAAATTAATTATCAAAATATTTTTTTTTAAAACTTTTTACCAAAATAATTTTTAATCATGTAAAAAAAAAAAAAAATCCACGAAAATAATTAAAAATTAACAACTAAAATAATTAAGCAACAAATTGTACAATAAATTTTTAATCTTATTTTTTATGAATTACTAATTAGAAATAGTTGAATGAAAAAGTTTTTACTCACAGTTTTTGCGTGTGTGTATATATGTGCCAACGACTAGAAAAACGAATCAATGAGCGGCTGAATTTTCGGCACACTTTCCAGTGGAGCTTCGGCTCAGCAAAGACACACAACAGAGATAGAGAGGAATTAGAGATGACCTGGTAAAATACCACGCTTTATATACACTCAAGGGATACAGCCACGTTGACGTAAGCTACAATCCGCCCACGCAAACTCTTCGCGGACGCCATCGATCGCAAAGTCCTGCCTACCTCTTTCCCCCCTCTCTCTACGTTTCCCCCACTCTCTCTACTCCACTGCCTTCATGTGTGATTCTTTCCTCTCTTATCTCCTTTTTTTTTCTTGTTCATTTATTACATTTCTTTTCTTTCCCCCTTTGGTATCCACGGATTCTCTCATTTGATTCCTACTACCGCCCCCTTTGGCACACGCATGCGAGGATAGAATTCCACGAAACGCGCATGTTCCCAAACAACTGGTCGCTGAAGAGAGACGAGGGTAGTGGGTACCCGAAACAGCTATAACAAAAAGAACTTTTTCGGGCGACAAATATTCAAATGTCGCCAAGATGGGAACAGATAACGCTAAAACTCTCTCAAATATCTCATATATTTAGTTCTATATATCTTGTTTTTAATAGGGAATACTTAAGATGTTTAGATGTGGCTTTCAATGGTAATTTTTTTTTTCTTGGGTATACTGTAACCGACGGAAGGGTGGTGTTGTGATGGTTATTAGGCCAGAATGGAGATTCGTTGCCAATTTCTGTAAAAGAGGGACGAGTTGGACAGCCCTACTAGTCAGAGTTGTCCATGATAAGGGGCAGCGATGTGTAGTTAACAGGTGGGCTGGCTTTTCTCCGAAAGTTATTTTTGGTTCAACATCCTGTTGGTTGAAAGGAAAGCGAGAGCACAATGTTAAGCGAATTATTATAAAAGATGAATTGGGTAATGGTTCTGCCCTTTAAGAGCCAATATGATTTAAAGATTGCCAATCAGATAATGTTGTTTTCACAATGATGGGATTCGGCAATGTCTGGGCGTTCTCTCGATAATAATTTTTATTCTTGGAAAATTGTAGTAATCTCGTTCTCAATGCAATAATCTCATCGGGGAAAAAAGAACTAATTCACTAATTCTACTTCACTTTCAATCCTGTGATGAATCTTGAATGGATTAATTGTGTAGTGCGTATTTGCTTGTATACCTCCATAATACTGAAGATATAGATGATATTCTAGTTCATTATAAAAAAAATCGCCATTTATGCATTATCGATTAATTATACAGCGGGTATTTCAGTATTTTCTCCGACTTGCTGGGATGAAAGCTCGGCTGTACCAGAGCCATATATCAAGGGCTGCTATCGGTCATGAAGTGCTGGAGTCTGTACCAGCTGACGTCACGCGTGCCGTCATTCCTTTGCGGAACCGACTGCAGCTGCTTTGCTAACTTGTTAATTGCAGTAGTGTTTACTGTTACTTACGGTAGTTTCATCCACTGTACTACATATTTTAATGAATTCTTTCCAAAATTATCTATTCGATTGTTTTCATTAGTACCTGTTTATTTATTGTCTTACTTCGTTCAGCCATTTAAAATAAGAAAAGTTTTGGATTTACCAGATAACTTCCATTAACATTATTTTTCTCAGATCCATTTGAGTTGAATCACGTACGTTAGTTAACTTCCATTGGGTTGATTGAAAACCAACTGTTAACCCGGCGATCCATGATTCTGTTGAGGCTTCCTCTTCATATACTTACACTAAGCCAATATTTAGTATAATCGTATGAATCTGATGATTACTCAAAATGAATACGCAGGTCTTGATAACATCCACATACAAATGTATCCACAGACGTAAACACGCGCGCACACACACACACATGTATTAAGACCATGAGCACGAGCCCCCCATTCCCCAATATTTGCCAAAAACTTTTAATCATATTCACCATCTATTAAAAAATTCCGCTCTTCTTCCCCTTCTAGTTAAATATACATCAAGGATTCTTAACCTTTACCCACCGTGACCCAAAATCAACTACAAGATCAATTTCGCGACCCATGGGCAGTCTCTTCTGCAAAATTAGTGAAACCAGTGACGCAATAAGGACATTAATAACAGGACCGTAAGTGGATTTGTACTCATAGAGGAAGCTGCTTCGAATCAAGTTTGGGTCTTGACCCATAACTCAAGAATTCCTGACTGTAAGTGAATTTGTACGACCAAGTTTGGGTCACGATCCATAGGTTAAGTAATCCTGCTTCACATCAATTAATAAATCTACCTGAAATATTTACTCTTTTTACTGTACAGTATTGTGTTGCAGCCAATGTCTGAAGTCTGTGACACTTCATAATATATTGAGAAGGTTATTTTCAAAACGGGGCATTTCCACTTTGTTGAATTTACAGTAGAAGTAACAGAAGAAGTTGCAGTAGAAGTACTTTTGTAAACCACTTCTATGTTTAGAACTACTTATGTTTCTTGTTCAACATTCAAAGGAGTTATCTACATTTGAATTTTGGAAATGTTTAGTTTTAAAAGAAAATTATATAGTCGAAATGTCACATTTTGATTAAAATTAGAGCTGGTCAAGTCTCCATGTTCTGGTCTAGTGGTGTTGATTCCAGAAGGTTTTACCTAACCCATGAGGGTAATCTTACACACTGCCCTCGCGTCATTAACTACAGTACTACCTCCGAGCCGCTCTGGTGGGCGAGTGTGATAGTGATGGACTCGCATCGCGATAATCCGCATTCAAACCCCACCGTCGCAGCAATGGTGGTCTGCTGAAGTTGGTTATCTGCGGTTACCAACTTCGAGGAACGAATGCGAGCCGATCTCCCCGTTAAAAAGTTTCACCGTAGAGAGTAACTGCCCTACAACGGTACAATTATTCATTCGTTGCACTTCACTCTCTATGAGTTGAGGGAAAAAACTCAGCTTAAAAATTTCATTGCAGATGGCAGCACTACACATAGCAACCATTACACAGAAACAACTTCACGGAAGGTTCACTATATGTACACACACACATATACCAGTTCGTTAGAAGTTCCGCAGAGGAATATGGACAAGGTGCATGTCTAGTTTAGGACTAGTAGAACCTCCCATAACGGACACCGTCGTTACCGAACACCTCCGCTAACGGGCACTTTTTTAAAATACGCGTAGATGGTATTTTACTCTCCATTACACCCTGCTCTTTAAATTTAGAATTTCAAAAACATTTTGTAGGCAGTCTATTCAAGCCTAGAGGAGTACGCAAGTATAAATGTGTGAAATTATGCTATGCCATTTCAATTTTGTGGGTGTGCCCAAACAGGGCATATATTTAATTTGGGACTCCATTTTGGGCAAGCTTTCAATGTAAAAAGTTAAAACTTATACAGAATAAAGGGATTAGTGCACAGCCAACAAAATAACATAAAAAAAATTTTCCGGAAATCCTTTTTATATCCAATGAAAAATTATTTGAAATTTGAATTCACTTCTTCGAAAAATTACGGTTTTCAAAAATAAACACAGGCCAAAAGTAAAGATCGATTTGTGTGGTGCTGTTATTTAGTGTTGAAGAAGTTTCAAAGTAATTCTTAAAATATTTTTCATTTTATTCATTGTTTGTTTTCAGTGTTTCAAAAGGGGAATTTTTAGGTGTGCCCATATTAGTCGGAAAGGGTTAACGGGCACTTCTTTAGCGGACAAAATTTTAGGTTCCGTGAGTGACCGTTACCGAGGGGTCTAAAAAAAATACCGAAGTGAACGAACGAGGTGGATATGTTCCCTTGTAGTGGAAACGACTAACTTTACATTGTAATTTATACCAAAAATATTCTCATTGGAGTAAACCCAGTTGCATAATCCGTTAGAGCTCGCCCCAAATTAAGAAACCGTTGAAAAATAAATTTCTCAAAAAAAGTGGAAATATATGTTTCCTTTTGAAAATTGACTCCTCATATATTAACTATGATTCAGTCATTTCAGGATGTATTAATTACATTCAAAGATAAAAAATCCTAATCACAGAAACCATTCTTTATTTAATCGGTTCTTAAAATTTGAAAAATTCGTCCTTAATTACTAATCAATTGTGTTGTCAATACACAAATTTTTCACTGCTTTAAATTCCATTTTATTTAATATTTAATTCTTTTTTTTAGCTTCAAAAACAACGATTCCCACGGGAAAATAAATGATGTACTTCCCAAAAATAAAATGTTTCCGCAAGGATATAATGAATCGACACGGTACGTATTCTGCGGCTGCGGTAGTCCATTAAGAGCATTGGTTATCAATGGAAATGTAAATTCAATTCACCGAACAGTATCTGAATATAAATTTTATCCCCTCTAACGGAGTAAAAAAAGAGGATAATGGTAAATCATTGCCAAAAAAAGCAAGCAGAGAAATATCTGAAATTTCTCTCGGAATCCATGATATCTGGTGCTAAAAAAATATCAATCTATATATATATATATATATAAGAGCTACTTTCTTACTCTCGCACACCCATTGCTAACTCTCCCATCGCCATATTGATTGAGAGGCTGCGCCGCCATTTGCCAGAAATAGATTCCATTCAGGACGAGCTAAAAATAGAAGGTTCGGCTTTTTCCCTCCATTTCTGTGCTTCTGACCTCTTTGAGAGGCTTTTGTATTATGGTGAAATGCTCATTTGTGCTGAAAATGGGTTTTTTAAAGGAAAAAAAAGGTATTCGAAAGAAAAATTAAATCCGTCCAATCACGATGCCGCTTTCATTTTTATTTTTATTTTATTTTTTTTTTTTTAGGGATTATATGTAATGACGTGGAAAATATTATATTTACTTTGTTTTGTTAAGATTAAGATTTTTTTTCCCCATTGAAATTCGTATCAGAATGTGCAGGCATGCAATCATTTTCCTTTACAAATTGAATTTTTTTTGTGTCCCATATAACTACTAGATGGTATTTTCATTGAAGAAAATTGATTTTTATATACAGAGTGCATAGGTAACAGCACGCACGGCATTTAATTGGCAAATCGTTGATCTTAGAGACATACTTCCAAATAGAAAAAGTATTTCTAAATAAGTAGAACTCAGATACGTCATTCGTGTTACTAGTGACAGTATAGTTATTAAAATATTATGAAAATTATTTTTTTTTATTTGGACACTCTGTACCCAAAAACCCGATTGGAAAGTTATTGCGCTGTCTCTCTTGAAGCCAACATAAAAAATTCCTCGTGTAAGTAAAATCCTCCCAAGTGTCGTTCGCCGAATATTTAAATTCGAAAAATGTAGAAAAGTTGGGAAAAATAGCAAAAAAACTAAAGGAAAACATTTCTTTCCCTCATTATTATGATTGTTTCAACTTTCCTCCGTTTTTCGAATTCGAATATCTCAGTAAATATTGCACTTGGAAACGAAGTTTTTTGTTGACTTCAGGAGAGACAGCGTGACAATTTTCTAATAGGGTTTATGGACACAGACTGTCGGCATAAAAGTTAATTTGTTATTTTAATAACTGTACAACCCCTTGCAACGTGAATGAGGTATCTGAGTTCTATACATTATTTGGATATGTTTTCTAATAGGAAGTATGCCTCTGGGTCAGTGGTTCTTAAAATTTTTTCTTTCCCGCACCATACATGTCTCAAACTGAATATAACTTTGGTTATATTCAGTTATATAACTCTGAATATAACTTTGGTTACATTCACTTATATATAACCGAATCATAACTTCTGTCATAACTTCGATCCAAGCACCCTCTGAAAATGGAAGAAAGGGCCTTCAGAATACGGTTTACGCATTGTAATTCCCTGCTCACAATCCATATTTCACTACTTGGAGCAAAAATGTCCTCGTACCATCTGCAGCGGCGTATAATCTACATATACAAGCTTAATTTACCAATAAATAATTATACCTTAATGGTGCTTTTTTTTATTCTATGAATGTAAAAGATATTTCAAGTAGTATAAGTTAACACCAATAGATATTGTATCTAGTAGTCTATCTTCTATAGTGATGAGTACTGGTGTTGAGTATGCACTCTTCAACAGAGATAGAACATCACTTATAAGGACGACGACAAGTCTGAGTGGTCTACCTCAAGATCATCACCGAAAAATGAGAAAAAATTTGTAATGGCTGGTGAATGGAGATCATCAGGAAAGATAACACCTGAAAATATCAATACTGTAGGTGCAGGTAATTGTTCAAAATACTTAGTTCTTCGCTTTTGAGCAGGAAAAGCTTCATTCATCTGCAGAGATCGTCAGCATGTCTTGAGAGATCCATTCTCAATATCGAGAATCATTTGGGGAAAAAACGAATCTATGAGTATAATCTCGAGATTGAACACTATACTCTTGTAGACTTTCTTGCAAATTTTTCTGTTCTCGACTCCAGTGTTATCCCCGCATTAAAATTGCAGATATAAATTCACACAAGATCACAAAATTTTGATGAGACTTGACTTTAAAATTCTTCCTTTAAATACCTTTTGTTCTCAAGAACAGTTTAAAAATGGACATGCGGTGCCACCTCCAACAAATAAAAACTGAAAGCTGTGACGTCACGGACGATCTGTGTGTGTGTACGCATGAAGGAAAAGAAGAAGTCAGAGTCAATCGGTAAACACCGAGGCGTGTAAACGTCTGTTAGGCCTGCGTACCGTTAGTATCCGATGATGTAAATAAAAAGTTATATTTTTAATTAAGAAGTAATGCTCTAATTACCGAAGTCAATTCGCCTCCCTGAACGACGAGACGTTGCAGACGCAAACAGAAAAAATAATCCGTTGCACTAATGGTTATCGAGAATTACTTTCTCCTCGTCTTCGATTGGAGAAGAAAGAAACAAACTGCAGTATTACTTAAAAACTCGTCTTTTCTTTGACTTTTCACTTCCACAATCGAACGTACACGATTGCAATATGGATTCACTCACTGCAATATTTCGCTGTAGTGGATTAGAGCCGACGTTGGTTGTTTTTTTTGTAAAAGAGAGGTAGAAAAGGATTCACTTGCAATTAAAAAAAAAAACTTTTCTTTATTTCCGATAGAAGAAACTTCGTTCCGAAAAGTGGGCAAAACTCCATTTCCAACATTTCTTTTCCTTTCCTCTTTTTTGTTTTTTTTTTGAAAATCTATTAGCAACGAAATTGTTAGAACTTCATACAAATAATCATGGCAGCAAGTTTATCAAAAAATGGATGAAATAACTCTTGCGTTTTTCATATTATATTTCATCGCTAAGAAATAGCCGACATATTGAGAAGTTAATGATAAATATCGAAGTTATTTCAGAAAAAGAAATCATATATGCATGTTTATCTGTATAAAAATTGAATTTTGTTTTTTAATTAATTTTTTTGTTCTCTTAATTTCCAATATTGAAATTTCTGACGATGAAAACATATGGCATGCAGATAAACACAGTGAGACCCAAATCAGATAGATTTGTACATTGTTCAGATCTCGCATAAATTTCGAATATTTTAAACTTCAACGATCAGGGACGAGATATCTCGTTCAAATGCAAACGAAAAAAATTTCATTCCAGATCTCCCTGTTTCTTTTTAGCTCTTTTCTCATCATTTCGAAGCTTTATTGTAACTCTATGAACGAATGTTTTCGGCCGTTTGTGATTTTCCCCTTACATAATAAAGTTTAAAGAAGACAAATTCAAAGAAATGTCAGACATAACGGAACCCAATTTTAAATCATTCTTCCTCGTAAAACTATAATAAAAAAGCAATGTATATTTGGAACGAAAAATGTACAATACATCGAATTCATACATAAAAAAAGAAAAATGCTTAAAAAAATATAAAACTCTAATGGAAACAGGAAATATGGGGAAAGTACTAATATTATTAACATAATATAAAGTTTTCAAAGAAACCAATAACCACATATTTAGAGAAAGATGTACTCTAGTTAGTTAGCGTAGTAGTTAACGTAGCATTAGTTAACGTAATGTGGGGAAAACATCTTTCTCTAAATAAGGTGGGTGTCCTTGTTATGAGCATGTTCCTGATATGGCCACCCCCCGATTGTGAGTTAGTCAACCAAAAATTTCCGCTGCATGACATCAGCATCCAGTGAGAGGGTCTCCTAGTGTGCCACTTGTTCATTTCCCATCCACCCATGCCGAGCAATATGGCGTCAGTTGCCTGTTTTGTGTTTTTCATGCAACCTCTTCTTGTTTTTCTCCGGCAAGTCTCCTTTGTTTTATGCATGTTTTTCAAAGATTTTTTTAATGAAAACCATCCTACTCTATGCAGTTGTTAATGCTCATTCAATTGGGGTGTTGTGGATGATGCTGTATCTTTCACTAGTTTTTCATAATGAAACGTTCTTCGTAAAACTGACCTGCTCCTGATTTGGCCACGGGTGGACATATCAAGAGCAGGTCAGCTTTTCATCATCTTGGAGCAGCTCATCTGGGTCATCGTCGTCTGATCCAGATGATCCTCTTGACGTTGGTGCTCTGTGTATGGATGGAGATTACCCTACGCCAGCTATTGAATCATGCAGCAGTAAATCTTTTAGCTTTGATACACTTCCACAAACCCCAGAAAAGAAGAGAAAAACAACGAGGGTCATAAGACCAGCCATGAATTCGTGTCGGATCAAGTTGAAAAAAAAATTTTCCAGCCAACAGAATCTCAGCCGTCTAAATCGAAACAGGGACCAGCCACGAAACAGCTGTTAACCATCAAGCCAAAGAACAAACAGCAGCAATCCAGCAAAGAACAATACTCAGAAAATCACAGAAGCTGGAAGTTGGTACTGTAGCCTTTGTCAGGTGGACGAAGTCAGGGACATGCTAATCTGTTGGAATTTCTACCACGAAGAGTCTGTTGGCCTCACTGCTGCTGACAAAGGCATTTTTATCTGTCCCAATTGCGATAAATAATAATGTTTTAAAACAATCTCATATTTTTGTCCTGTACTCTTCTTTTGCATCATTTCACGCTTTTGTATTTAAAATGAATTTTTAACTTCTTTTTTAATGGAATATCTTGTTTTAAATCCACTTTTGACTAACGAAAGGATTATTTAGTATCATGTTTATTCATTTTACACAAAAAATCATTTAATTTCAGTAAAACTGCCCTATAAAAAAAGTCACGATTCGTAGAACATGGTAGAAGGGTAGCCATATTATGTGCACGTGCTCCTGATATGGCCACTTGGTTAGACTTCAGGATTTTCGGTTTTTGGACTAGTGAAACTATTTTCTTGGGGAATGTAAAATTTATTTTATGAAAGTCCATTAAAAAACCTGAGAACGATATAAAAAAATAGTTCTGGGGTATTTTTTCGAAACGCGTAGAAAAATTTTCAAACCTTGTAATGTCGCCATCTGGTGGCCTGATGCCATTTACGAGTCATAGCTGATTGCTGTCGACCATACATGTTACGATTCAGCATATATACCTTTATATGCGCTCTATTGGTTAAATTTTCTATCTGTCACTACAGCTAAGTTGATAGAACACTCGGCCGGCATTCGAGAGACCGGGATTCAGACGCACATGAGACGCCGTGAAGTTTGTTTATTTGTTCGAAACTATCTGAACGGAAGGCAATTTAAAGTGCAAATCGGAGACGCCCACTCATCAATTAGACCTGTCAGGGCATCTGTTCCTCAAGGGAGCATCTTAGGCCCACAGTTATTCTCACTATACGTGAATGATTTCCCCGCCCCCTAAAGAGAGGAACGCTGAGCCAGTACGCAGACGATGTGTTAATCAGTACTAACTGCAGAGATGCTCGTAAAGCTTTTGATAATTTACAAGAGACAGTGGATGAAGTCGAAGATTTTTGCAGGGACTCTGATATTGCACTTAATTACTCAAAGTGAAACTTTATATGGTTTCACAAAAGGCATAATCCCCCTATGGGAACAAATCATCGCATTGAACTTGGGAACGTCAGACTGGCCCCGAAGCCCCATATTAAATATTTAGGAGTCATTATGGACAGAAAGATCAACTTCAAAGCTCATACAGAACATGCAAGAATGAAGGCGACAAAGAACCTGGGAATGCTAAACAAGATCTTTTTTCCAAAAAGTGGGCTTTCCCTCAGAAATAAATTGCATCTTTACAAGACAGTCATTCGCCCCGTAATTTCCTATACGACGCCCGTCTGAGCCTCCGCAACGAAGAAGAATATTCAGACTCTACAGATATTCGAGAATAAGAACTTTAGAAAATTTACGGATGCAAATTGGTTCATGAGGAACCTAGATATCAGAAGGGATTTACGTATGGACTCATTTTTCGATCACATCAAAGGACTCGCAGAATCCCAATACGAGATTCTGAGAAATTCTGAGAATGCACATCTCGCTGAAATTGTAGATTATGACCCAGCGGTCATCTTCAAATACGGACGGCCGCAGAATTTACTCCTTAGACCTTGGCAACTGTAAATTTTGTAAATTTGTAAATATTTTTTCTCAACTTCCTCTTCATATTATTTTTGTAAATAAGAACTGCATTTCATGTAAGCCAGACTAGAGGTAACTTCTCCCCTTGTATCAGAAATGGTCACTCAAAAAATCGACAAGAGATGGCGCTGCGATAAATAATGAAGGCATGTTATCTCACGAGAGAGAAAACGAAACTAGATGAAGAAAAGAACCCTTTATTGGTTAATACTAACTCAATTGGCTTAGCCGAAATTATCATTATTTATTTTTTATTTTTCTTATTTTTAATTATTTTTAACGGCCCTCAAAAGACCTCGAGGTTTTTTCTAACTCAAAAAGATCGAGTAATGTTTTTCCTCTTATTAACATCTATGCTTCAGAACGAACTGACCTGACCTGACCATTGTTAATTAGCGTATGATCTTATGACTTTGGTCCCCCTTCTTAATCTTCCCCAATCAGTAGTGAATTTTTCCTGGCGATTTCATACAAGCATCAGTGTTTTGGTGACCAAATTTCAAAAGTTAAGGAACCCGACCATTAGAAGCAAATTCTGTTCATACCATTATCAACCTTACTGTCTGCTGAAAACATCCGTCTGGAATGGAATTATATGTCTCCATAAGACATGATTTCGTGACCATTTCAGTCCCTCTATTTTCCACCTCTCTTTGATGCTTCCTTGTGATAGGTGATTTCCTAACCACTCTTTTATGAATCAAATACAAGTTTCTCTGATCTGTCTGTGAACTGTAACTGTTGAAATTTTCACTCCAGAATCATTCATAGTTTCACGTAAGCAAGCTCATTTTTGCGTTGAATCCAATCTCCCGATGTTTTTTTTCCGCGTAAACTGGTACTGCTATAGTGATATTGCCGATGATGTGGAAAAAAGAGATGAGCGACTCGCACGAACGTATTAAACATTTTAATCCATAATTAAATACGACATCACCAGTGTTAAGGGAAAAAAACATACACGGAGAAAATTGAGAACTAACCATATATGTCGAAAATCCAAAGCGAACTGACTGGGAACGCCTCAGCCTCGTGGCTGTAACATAGAAAAAAAACTACTCGCTCGATTATACAGGCTAAATTGGCTCATCGGGCCAAAACATGCTTTTTAAAAAAATTATAATAATGTTCCCCAGACTGCGTTGTCTACCACAACCAGGTTTTGTCTTTTGGGACCCACGTTGGGTCAATACGCGTCAGAAATTTCGACCTGCTCAGAGCTATAGCAATGCCTTTTACATCCTTTCTTTTTGCTTCCAAATAAAGTACTAGTTTTCTGCGTTATGGTTTCATATTGTAATTCATACGTGTAAAAAAAGTATAATGAATTGTTTTTGTTTCAAGGTATATATACATATATATAGAGAGAGAGAGAAATTACACAAATAGGGGGGTGAGAAAAGGAAGGTGTGGGTGTGAAATAGAAATCCACTGCACTCATCTTTTTTCCTCTTCTATTTCTATTATGCGAACAAGAAAACAATTTTTTTTAGTCTCGTCTCTGATACGTCAAATACAGATTATCTAAATTTGTTTCCAAAAGCCTGTACGTAACGGAGTTAAGTCAATTAACATACCCACAGGCATAAATTTCAATAGTAATTGAAAACAGTGATATCTAACGCATATTGTGAATAGTCAGAGTTGTGAAATCCTTCATAATCCCTTTTAGAAAGACGACTGATAGGGTTTCAGAAACACATTAAATGGATAAAGCGTCAAATTTTTGTCATACAAAAAAACTTCCATAAGCAACTATTCTTTAAATTTATAGTGGCTTCTTTTGTGAAACCCCGAATAAACAAGATTATTTTCTTAAAATTTCGATTACAGGATTGTTATACCCTATGTCTCGCATTACTATTGCTACCCACCTCGTGAGCGTATAGCTAGCAGTTCTAAGTGCTTATTAATGGAATGCAAATTCCAAAGCCTGATTCCGAGCGTTGCTAATCTAATTGCGAATTCAGCGAATGTTCGGTAGCTTGAAAATGTCAATGCTTTTCATTTCAAATGATATATATAGTAGATAGGGAAGCGAAAAGATCAAATAAATGGTATGAACGGAGGAAATTCTGTCGGATTTAGGGGAGGGGAGATGAGAAAAGGTCTGTTTCCGCAAGCGAATTTTCCTGGGGAGAAACGGATCTAATCATCCTCATTAATTTGCTACGCACATGAGTCGGATGGGCCACGGAAAACACGTCAGACTTCATTTCACTCTTTGGTTAGAGATCAAAAGTGTTTACCATTCGCTGACCTTCAACTGAGAGGAAATGTATGTATGCATCGTACATACTGTTAGTTCACCTACGTACTAGTATATAATTGACTTATTTTTACTTCCCTCTCTCTTTCTCTCTTACATTAAGGATTTCACCATTATCGAAAAGACTTTTTGCTTTACTTAACAAACCCCATCAAATACCATTATTTTTAATTATATTTCGTCTGTAGAATGGAAGTAGACTTTATGTTTAATGCTTCCGAATCCTTTAAGACAATTTTTCTTATAATCAGCATATTTATTACAAGAATGAATCTGATTATTATGCCGAATAAACAGGGTGGGTGTAAAATTCGTGACACCTTTGACATGGAAAAACAAACGTGGTTTTCACAAAAAAAACTGCTTCTGTACAGGGTGGTGACTATCGACAGCCTAATAAATACACACGGGATTCCTTCTGAAAAACTAATATGGAAAAGGGTTTTCCGTTTGTTTTTTTTTTTGTTTTGTTTTTTTTTTTGGATTGAGTTATAAAGTTTTGAAATTTTGTGACATGCCGTTTTTCTAACGGTCAGTTATGTGTCAAACTCCGAACGAAAGCATATTTCTCCGCCAGCAGCGGGTTGTCACTTCTTGAAGATGAACTGAAATATTCAATCCCATTAGAAGCCCATTCAATCCCATCACACGCCAAAGCAATCCTACGGAAGGATCTAATGAATAAATGGCAACAGAGGTGGGAGGACAACACAGAGCCTGGTCGATCCACCTATAGCATCCTGCGACATGTAATGCCTTGGAACCATAAATGGTCACGTGAGATGATAATGTTCGTAATGGGCCATGGTCCGTTTCCGGCTAACCTTCATAGGTTCAAATCAATCCCCAGTGATAAATGCTCATGTTTGGCCATAGGCACTCCTCTTCACTACGCAACTTTATGCCCCAAGACAACGGCTTTCCACTTCAGAGAGCCAGCTGGCTTGAGTGCATCCTGAAGCGGGAAGATTCAAAAAGTAAAATACGTAAACTGGTCCGCTTTCTAGAGCAGCACCCTGAGGATATCAGAACTACAGTCCCGGAGCCAGAACCAGATAGAGAGCCACCTATGCCAGTTAGGAGATCCACTAGACTACGACGTCAACTACACCCAGACAGCGATCTCTTACATCTGTTTAGAGAAGAGGAAGAAGAAGAGGAGCCTGAGTAGTCGAGAATAGTTTGATCCACGCTGGCTTATCGAAAAGCTGGATACAGGCAGCAATTACTGACGAATGTCTTTGGACCAAATCAAACTTCACGGTGCAGCGATTAAATCAACCCAGCAGCAGATTGACAGCTTTCATTAATGTGATAGTTACTGATCCAATGAAAATCCCTGAAGAGAAGCAGATCACAAATTTTATCAAGAACTATTCTCGATTATGACGATTATTACGATGATTTTGTGATTTATAACCTGTGATTTATAATTGTGATTTATTTATATGAATCACCATTTTTCGATCACAAATTTTATGCTTGTTTACTGGCAAGGTGCGTAATGGCACCTGCCCATTGTTCAATAGCTCAGTTAAAAATGTAACCTAAAAATGCTGCTACTGTGCATTAATGAGATTCAATCACACAATTTAACATAAACACGTACTCCTATAGTACTAACTTTATTTTTAAAGGGAGAGCCTACTGCTCATCTCCTTTCCTGGTTAACGACTTATTTCGTAATACAGTCACAGAAAAACGCTCGCTACAATTGGCGTACAAAATAGCCGCCAACTCACATAATTTAATGTATCGGCCTAACACCCATGTATGTAATATGTCTTTCTCAAGATCAATAAATGGTTAGGTTTTCCCGGAGGCACCCGAGTCCCCAGGGACGATGTGCTTATATCACTGAGTGTGACAGAGCCTGCGTGTCTCTCGGTTCCTATCACTATCATTAGAAGCCAAGCTCGGCCTTCTTCTTTCATGATTGGCACTTTTTCTCTCCATGTAGCGTGATATTATAACCTTTTTATTACGTATACCTTACGTGTTATCTTCGTCTCCTATGTTGGCAAATTTGTGACCAGATTTGTAAAGTGTTAGCCGAATGAGATCTGTTTGAAATTACTTTTAGTTAAATTAACACTATTTTTTTGCCAAAATACGGTAATTTGTTTACTTTCACTATCAAGTCAAATTTTTTTCGGAAAGGTGCATACGGTGCGTACGTCTTTACTGCGCGATCGTTATTCTACGTTCTCGTTTTAATCAGATTACATTTTGATCAATAAAACGGCAATATTTCTTTGGATTTTTTTTAACTTTCATTGAAACTGTTACGCGTAAAAAGCTTCAATGAAGGATGTAAAAATGGTAGCTTGATGAATGTGTGACTGGTGGAAACAGTAAAATAACAACAACGATTCAATCAGAAACTTTTAATCAAACTTATTATAATGTTATGAATTGACATACTCAAAGCAATTTTTGGTTTCGGATTTTTTCAAACAATTACACTACTCAACACTGATTTTATTCTCAAAGATATTTCAGGGATTTTAGGGTGCTTTTGGGGCACTTGATTCCGAACCTTACATTTTTTTATCAGATCAGCTCTAGTTTTTGCGGTAAAGTAAAAGTTGAATTTCAATGGCAATACCATAAGCCAAGCGCGGATTTGTGTGTGTGTGTGTGGGAGGGGGGGGGGGATGTGGACACACCGGTCACTCCCCCCCCCCCCAAGCAAAATGCGATAATTCATAAAATTTTTGAACTTTTATATCATAATGTTGCATTCAATCAATCCGTTGAAAATTACCTGTATCAACGTTTTTGATTAAATAACAAATTCAAAAAAACTTCGACTAAAAAAATAGGAAAAACCAGTACTTTTTTTCAAAAACATTCGGGACGGAGAAAAAACAGAAAAAATTGATACTATTCCGGAAAGTACTTATTCTCAGTGACTAACTCATTTTATTCATTTATTATTGTTATTATTATTTTATATCACCCCTCCCAACAGCGAGCTTTAGACCTGCTTATGCCACAAGCAGCATACAAATCACATTGAAACTGTGCGAAATGTAGATCATTAATAAACTTAATATCAACACATAAAGATCACTGATGTCTGGTAATGATATAAATGTGATGATGTGTTGAATGGAATAGAAAAGAGTAAATGAAAAGTTTAAAGAAAAAATCTCCACGAAAAAATTAGTGGCTGCAAACTATATTGAAATATTGGTACCAAAAACAACAGCCACTTCGACAAAACCAACACCAGTTTTGAAATCAACAGCCCCAATATACCCTAAAACTACTAAAATTTCCTTTGGGAACATTTACAAATCTACTCACAAACGTTCAGTTTTATGGTAGCTATTAGAGCCGGTATTATTCGAAAAAATAAATTTTGAAGAATATCTTCATCCCTTTCAAAAGTTTTTAAGGGTACCTTGGTAAAAAGAAGAGATTTCCTTCAAACTGAATTTATTAAAGATAAATTTTGAGTTCATAGCCCTCAGATAGCATTGAAATTAACAGAAATTGATTATAATAACATATAAAGGTATTTTCTTCAGAAATTTCAATTTAAAAAAATATTTTTTTTAATCAAAAAAATAAATTTTTGATCGGGGGGGGGGCATAGGGGGCACGTGCCCCTTCACCCCCATGTACGACTCTGGTCCCACCACTATACGTTAAGATTCAGAGGGGCAGAGCTGATGACGATTTTTGCTGAGACAAGGGGGGGGGGGGAAAGGTAGTCAAAAATGGCTAAAAATTTGCTGACGTAATATTTGAACAGCCCCTTTCCCGAAAGACTTGAACACACACACTTCACGAAGCACTTTTCTTCTCCTTTGATAAGAGTTGTCAAAAGAAAAAAAAACCGAAAAAAATAACCTGGTTTTACTTAGATTCAGTAGCCACTATCTAATTACCATTTTTATAAAAATAAATTTAAAAATATTAAGATTTGACATACAAAGCTCTTTTCTTATTTTTTGTTCTAAATAAATTTACATATTCTGTATTAAATCTTCTTTTCCCATAAAATATTTTTAATGTATGTCACCATCGATTTGTAAAGACTTCACCCATGCATAAATATGAAAGAAGTCATATATATATATATTTCTGGAATATTTCTACTTTAGTGCATTAAAGAAAAATAAAGGGGGATTTTCTAGTAGATTTTCATTAGAATAAGTTTTGTAATTAAGTATGTGCTGATATCTTACGTAAATTGAACTTTCTCATTCTAGAATATTTTTCGTTGGTATTTCGAAGAAAATATTCGTATAGAAAACATTTTTTTTATTATTATTATGACATCAATCAACATAAAAACCTAAGGAAGCTCCCCGAAGAAGAGTTCAGATTTTTCTGAGGCCCTACTTGGCGTATTCTCGAAAATTTGAACCGGTTCACATTTATGTGAGGCCCCCCGGGCCGTGCCCGGGTGGGCCTATGCGTTAAGACGGCACTGCCCCCCCCCCCTCCCCAGGTTAGCCTTTTGTTTAGTGTTCGGCCCGACACCGTGTCGCCGACGGGGTTCGAACGGGGATTTCCAGGGTGAGATTCCAGCACGATGCCCACATGATCACATAGGGGCTTCCACAAAGCTAAGTTTGATAAGCAATAGATGGCAGGTGCAACGCTCTTAGCCCAACATACTTAGTGGTATTTATATATTTATATATTTGTATATTTATATATTTAACAAATCAAAACATTATATTATTGCAACTAATTATTTTTTATCCACTGTTACAAAATTTCTTCCTCTTCTATAAGTACTTAGGATAAAAAAAAATAATTATCATCTACATGCGTGGGTGGCGTCTCCAGCTCAACGGCGAATCGAAAAAGGGTTCGTTTTTAGAACATTTGCAAATTTTTGTAAGAAGTCATTTTTGATTGGATAAGAGTGCTCCACTCGCGATAGAGACAATTGAGCAGCCAGGATAATGCCACATACTCGTCCAATATTCCTCACATCGGATGTGTTTCAAAGTTGTTTTCCCTGTGTTTAACAAAAATTTTTCCTCTTGATGACATTTCTTGTAAGATGACCTTAAAGCCGAAAGTCATCAGATCACGAAAACTTTGAGCACTTTTTTTCCTCGCTCGGAGGGAAATTATGTGAAAATAGGGGGGAAAAATTTTCTAACAAAAATCCTCCATGTTTTGTTCCCTCCCCCACCCACCTGTATTAGTAGTGTGTGTATATTTACAATGTAAACAAAAACCCCAAGCTGAGATATAAAATCCTATTTCGGTGGAAAGGAACCGCTTCATTCATTATTTAATTCCATTTCTATTTCCTCTTCCCCACTCCTTCAATTGAATGTCATGGTGGTCAACGAGTTGAGTGAGAAATCCTCGTTATTGCTTAGTACAACATAGAGCCTAATCATTTCAAGCTTACAATTAGGCTTTGCTCAGGTAAGTTTTTGTACACGTGCACTGTAGTTTCATTATAATGTAGGTAGATAATTTACATATCTTTATATGATATTGCTCTGAAATATATCTTGAATTGTACCAATATTGTTCATTAAGAAATGAATGGCAAGTTTAGAAAAAACTGCTTCAATAAAATGTGTCTGTCATCTCTAAGCTATCAAAGATACGAGACTCGAGGCTCTAAATAAAATATTTTTTTGAATTATGGTATTGTTATTCATTATGAAGTGTCTATAGATGTTTATAAAGTATATGTATTGTATAGTCAAACCTAGCGATGCAACAAACGATTGTTTTGCTAAGGCTACGTCTCTGGCCACTACCCAGGGGAGACAACCTTTAGGGCAAGCAAAAATGATCAAGTTTGAATGTTTAAGGGGTGGCAAAGTGATGTTTGCCCTTCCTTGCCCTTTCTGGCATATTAGATCTAGGTAGCCTATTCAATCTTGGCTATAACAAACTTCAATATACTGAACATTTAGCTTGCTATGTAGGCCCGTAATCGAATCAAAAATGTGAGATTTACCAGATAGAAGCACATACTTACCAACTACTGAATGTCTAATGACGGATATGCAGTTTTTACCTGGACTGGGCAAATTCTAGGGAATAATTGATATTGGTGCGTAAAATTTCACTTGTGTAGTTACTAAACTGCAGGCGGAGTGCAGCATCAAATGTTTGGAATTTATAGCAGCATATCTACGAGCATGATAGAAGGCCTCGTAGCGGAATATGCCAAAATCTGTAATGTATGTCACAGAACAATCAGTGCAACTGCCGAATAATCTGGGAGAATTTTAAGGAAAAGCATAAAAAAAACACTATTGTGGGGATTTTTACTGCAGAACATTTCCACTCAGCTGAGGGCTCATTGCAGAACAATGCAAAGCATTCTGCTTTCGGGATAGAAGGTTACTATGCCCTAAAAAGTCAAAAGAAGCATTATTTTGGACCTTTTTCTTCAGGTGAAAATTTTTTTCTGGCACAATTTTTTTTTTTTTTTTTTTGCAATTTGTGCAGCCCTGATTTCTACATATTTCTACCATATAATATAGAATTACGGTAAATTGGGGAAAACTATGGAAGTCTGTTTTTTCAAGTATTCGTTTTTACATAAAATGTAAACATTCTGGTTGGAGATTTTTTCGGATTCTATTATCCTGCTAAGCTCAATAAAAAGCTCAACTTGGTAGCGCATATTTCAATATGTTCACGTTCTTACTGAACAACAAATTTTGACAAAGTTCCTGCATCCAAAGGAAAAAATATTGTCATTTCTTATGTAATTCAGTACGTTGAACATGAACTTAAGCATGAAGAAGCTGGATTGTGTATGCTTACGATTTTGTCCGAAAAATAGTACATCTAATAGAATTTAATATTCTATTAATAAGCCTAATCTATAAGCCTATAAAAATAGGCGTATGATACATTGAAACACAGCATAAGTAGATAGAAAATGAAGTAAATGCACAAAAAAAAAAAAACACAAATATATGGAAACTCCACCAATGTACAGAGGCACAACATTAATAATATAAATGCAAATGTGTTACAGCACAATAGTTCATTCTCAGTGTCTGACTTAAACTTAGTTTTGCATTGCACTTGTACTGGTCTTGGGAGCATCTCTGACAATTGTTCAACAGTAGTTAGCCAGCATTAGGGGGTGGACCATTTTTCCTGGTAACTCTGCTGTATTGTCCTTATCACTTTTTATTGTACAATAACGCCTGTGAAACACTTTTCAAGTGTTAACAGGATAATATCGGAAAAACAAGAGCCAATAAAACATTTTCTTGATGTTAGTATTCAGTGGGTCAAAATCATCCGGAAATGTATATTTTCATGTTAGATCCAATTTCATTGTTGTCCTGTGTAATTAAAAAACAGTAGTACAAGTTAATTGCAATTATAATTGTGTGCAATGGTGTTTTTTTCCTCAGTTCTGAGCAATAATAATGCATTCCTCCGCTTTTCCACAAAGCTATAGCTTCAAGAGAGAAATTGAAGCATCGACATCTGTTTTACCCATCCCCTAATAGTTAAAACATCCTATGCTACAAGGGAATCGTAATTAAATTTGCTGTTTAGTTTATCTCTGGACATGAAAAGAATTGCTTGCCCCTGGGAAGATTTAGGAGATATGCGTGCCCCTAGATATGTGTGGGAAGCTTTCTCATCGCTAGATATGTGTGGGAAGCTTGCATATCCCGGGAAATGTGTGGGAAGCTTGAGTATTTCTAGACATATGTGGGAGGTTTGCATTATCCTGAAAATGCTTGGAGGGAATGCATTGTGTGCCTTTGACGTGTGTACAGCTTGCTCACCCATAGATATGCATAGGGGGCTTTGCCTGTTTTGGGCACAAATAAATTATTCTGCAGGAGGCTGTTAAAGTAAGTGGTATTGAAGCTAATAAAAATATAAATGTCATGTAAAATTGTATCAATAAAAATGAAGCAAATTTCTATCAGTAACAAAATTACCTCTCGAAGATTGTTTGCAGTGTTTCTGTGGCACCCTATGCACACATAGGTTGGAAAATGGAGGAGCTCGTGCTCTCAAATGGCCCTGAATCATCAATGAATATCCACCACACACAGACACATCCAAAATCCCATGTTAAATATGCCCACACATCCTCGTATGACAATTCAATTAGTGCTTGACAAATCCGGAGCTCCAGTTCACCAGGGTAACCAAATAATTTATGTTGACAAAAAATTATTCAAGTGTGTGATTCTGGGGATGACACGAAATTTTCCAAATCTTTGAGAGCTTTTGTATCAGTGTAGATAAAGGTTCCACGATTCTCAAACTAAAGAAACAAAAATACAGCAGTCAAACCTTGATTTAATGCCACCATTTATTTGCAGAATTCTGGCTTATAGGCTAAAGAGTTTGTCATTATTTCGAATCACTGTTTTACGCATGTGAGGCTTAGAAACTGAAATTTGCTCACTAAAAATTTCTGGCACCAAGTGGGTTTGGCGTGGCATCCATAAAGGGATTTGACTGTCTCATCTATATGCTTGGCAGCTAAGAATTTTGTCAGGTACCTACATAGGCCATACTCATGAGATTAGACAAAAAGTTTAAAAAAATCTTAGGAACACTTTTTTTTTTTTACCTGTTAATAAGTGAAATATAGACAGCAATAAAGTTTGTTAAAAATCCATGGTGAAAGAAATTAATTTGAATTTAACCATGTTAATAGAGCAAATCCAACAAGACATTTTGCCTGTTTCAGCACTTGATATTTATGCTTGACACTCACAACATATTCCGTCTACTTTGGTTGCTCATTTTCAACTTAGACAAGCACCGATAATCTGAACAGTTTTTTTTCATCAATTGCATTTTTCTTTTTTTATTTGTGTTTCTCACACTTTTTTTGTCAAGTTTATGAAGAAAACAGATTTTCCTAGAGCACGAGAAACATTCTTTTTAAGTAAAGCCTTTAAATGAAACATTGCTGCAGCTTGATGTTGCAACTGAGAAATTGATTTTTTTTTTTTTTTTAATTCCACCTACCTTATCAAACCTTCCTTCTGGTTACTTAATGCGATTTGTAAGACAGGAGAAAGACATTTTTACATGTTTCGCAATACTGATAAAAAAAACTAAGCATGTTAAAAACATGGTTTTATGAATTAATAGATTATGCCTTTTGAACTGAAACACGTGAACTGAAAATAATTTTCAATTACATATTTTTCGCAAAAAAAAAGTAGCCAGGAGAAAGGCATTTAATAAATCACTCGTCTCTTTTTTTCGTGAACAAATCTAATTTGTGAGTTAATTGACAATTCTAATTGATTTAAAAATAAAAGATCTAGTGATATGACTACGTTCTTCTCTTAACCTTTTCAACACAAAATTTGACAAGTGGCAACTGGTACTGTAGGACATGAACCAATGTTTCCCAAATGTCACGAATGGGGGAGAAAAGCTGGGAGAAATTTTCATTTGGCTATAAAAGATTGATGAAAAATATTTAAAATTATGAAAAAAAAAGATTAAATGTGAAAGTATACTGGTCCTAAAAACATGTATTACTGGAAAAAAAATTGTTTTAAAATAGAAAATTATCAAAATTTGAAAAATGAAAATTGAAAAAGATTGGCTGAAAATTTGAAAAATTTACTGGAACAGCCTTGAGAAGGTAATTTTTTTAAACAAAAATTTGTTCAAGCAAATTTTAAAAATCTATTGATAAAAAAAAGTCAAAAACAGAGTGGTGACTTTTCAGAAATTGGAATGCAAAATAGAAAAGGACTAGAATAAAAGTTCTGTGTTAAATGAATTCAATGTAAACTGCTCTGGATACAATTTAGGCCAATTTTGTGAGAATCACCCACAATTTTTTTGGTCAAGCCCTATTCTAAATGATAATTGCTAAATGTTTTAGCATCCTAACTCATGTTCAAACCTGTCAAGTCACAGATTACATTGATAAACGCACAGCTTTGCAGTGTCTTGCAACAAGCCTCGTGTTGATGGTGGCTCATGTGTTCAGGTAACTTGAATCAACAGAGGTCCTTGCTTGTCATGGATGCCCGAGTTGAAGCTGCAAGAGTAGACGACTACTCATACATGCACCTCTCATCCACATTCCACTGTGGAATTTCTATCGAATTGATACATGTTAGAATGTACATGTTGTGAACCTAACGTGAAGTTTGTTACTGTATAATGCTTGTTCGTTTAGTGCTGCCATCAATTTTTCAGACAATATGTGAAGTGTAATGATTGAAGATTTGTACCGTTGTAGGCCTGTTGCTCTCTATGGTGACTGTGATGAGACCTTTTAACAAGAAGATTGGCTGGTGTTTGCTCCTCGAAGTTGGGAACCATAGAAAGCCAACTTGAGCCGACCACCACAGTGGCTGTAAGGGTAGACTGAATGGCCAGCCTACTCGTGCTGCTTTTTATTAGGGATTCCTCTTGTCAATAAAGGCATGATGTCGTGTTGGCAGGGCTTGATAAATATAGCAAAAAGCTATGTGCCAACCGGATATTGTATTAGCCAGGTGTATTTCATTTTATCCAAACTAGTAGGCCTACTCACACATAGAAAATTTTAAGCTCAAATGCCTAATTTTTAGTCGTCATTGTCTAGCACTGGTGTATAGGCCTAATATGTAGACTACATATAACAATGCCCATGGTGCAGAATACCAATCGGCTGTTGCTCCCATTTATATACATTATTTTATCATGACTAACAGCAGTAACAGTGGCTAAAAATCTAAAAAGTTTGAAGTACCTATGCAAATTGTTTCGTTACCTACTGAGATTTCCCCATCTTATATGAATGTGAACTTAAGTTACATGAATATCTCTATCTTGAATTAATTAAAGCATCTCAAAGGCAAGAACTCTTTATTCTTTTAACATTATGAATATTTTTCTTTTTTTTGCCATTTCAGCTTCATCATGCCTTTTAAGCTCAAGCTAAAGAAAAGTCGTCAGTACAATGTCTCATCGAAAAACCTGTTTGTGATATCAGTCGAGCTTCTTGATAATACCACTGTGGAATGCACATTATCAGCACAGAGCCTGGGCCAAGAATGCTTAAACAATGTTTGTCAACGTCTTGGTCTACACCAGGTGATTATGATTTTCACTTTTGCTTTCGACACGAATCTGCTTAATTTCATGTGCAGAGTTGATGGATGTTCATATTTACACTTCTATATCTTGTGTTCAATCTTCTTTCTTAAGAACAGTATAAACTCACCCACTCCTACAGCCCCAACATAAGTTGTTAGAGCTGAATTGTATTTGCTGAAAATTTTGCAAAAATTTTATTAGATTGTCAATAATCCGGCCGTGCGTTAATCTGGCATGTCTAGTAATTCAGTCTTTTCTTATTGGTTCTTTTGTTCTCTGGTTTGACCACTTATAGGAAAAACATGCTTATAAACATGTTTTACAATACACGGACAAGATAAAAATATGAAGACAAACAGTATGAGGTTGAAAAAAATACAGTTTGCGCTATGTGTGCGTAACAAGAAACTATATAACCCCCATACATATAAAGATCTTGTCTATGAGAGTTTTGTCTGTTTGCAGATGTGGTGATAAGAAAATGTGACCACATGTCTCTGCATGCATCTGCTGCTCAGAGAAAAACAATACTCTGTATTGTAACCCACACATAGCGTCAGTTAGGTTTTTGCTTAGATTTGATTGTCAGTCTTCTTCATTTGTAATAGTGTCTTGTCTGCATCTGTTGTTTCTTTTGTGTATGCAATGGCATTGCAATTGAAACATTTAACTCTTGTTCAAAAAATATATTATTAAAAAGCTTGAGGAAAGGTGAGAAAATGGTTGTTTTTGCCAAAGAATATGCCCCCTTGTACGCCTCCAGTTTTTAAGCTCAATTGCAGAAATGTTATAAAATATACAGTGTGCATAAGTAACAGCACTCACAACATTTTACTGGCATAGCAATGATCCTAGAGGCATACCTCCAATTAGAAAAAGTATCCAAATACCTGTATATTGTGTACAGCTCAAATAGGTCATTCATATTGCAAAAGTAAGCATAGTGTATAGTTATTAAAATGAAAAATCAACTTTTTTTATAGACACCCTGTGCTCGAAAACCCAATTAGAAAGTTGCTGCCCTGACTCTCCTTAGGGTTTTTGAGTACAGGGTGTCTATATAAAAAGTTAATGTTTTTATTTTAATAACTATACAACCCTTCGCAACATGAATTATTTGAGTTCTACATGTCATTTGGATACTTTTTCCTAATTGGAAGTATGCCTCTAGGATTCACGATACGCATGGGCGGAGATACGGGGGGAAGGGCATTGCCCCCCCCCTCAGAGTCAAACGTGGAGTTGACTAATCTAATGTATATATGTATAGATGAATTGACATCATCATCATTGTGCCCCCCCCCCAGCAATAATGACCTTGCCCCCCCCCCCCAGACTTCCAAGTCAATCTCCGCCTATGACGATACGCCAGTAAAATGTTATGTGTGTTGGGCACCCTGTATTACATTCTAAATTCATATTTATAGTTTATTTTATTTTTGTCATTATATAGCATTTTTCTAATAAAAATCTGGCTTCCAGTAGTTTGAATAATTTGAATTTTTTTTTTTTCGATGACTTTCCAGTAATCCTGTCTAACCCTGGTCTGATATGTGTCAGATTAATTACCAAGAGCTTACTGTAACTGCAAACATTTTCGAATAAAAATTCAGTGCTCTATATTATTTTTTATCACTATATTTCATGCCTTTATACAATTTTCTGTTCTTCAAATGTTTGTTAATCTTTTAATTATGTCTGTTTATCATTTTATCATGTCTGTTAATTTTTTGTGCCCTTTTTTTTATTCATAGCCACAATACTTTGGGCTGTGCTTTTTATCCAAGAAAGGGGGATACTGGTGGTTAGATCTGCAACGTCCTCTGAAGAAACAGATGGACAAGTATGCTCAAGAAGGGTGCAGCTTGTATCTAGGTGTGATGTATTTTGTCTCGGATGTGAACATGTTACATGATGAAGTTGCAAGGTATAGCTAACCATTGCTTTCTTTTGATTGATGTATGGTATGAAAACCATAGAAATACTATCAACGTTCGTTTTAACAACTGCGCACCATTCCTTCAAAAAAAAAAAAGGAGCGTCATATCGGATGGTCTTTATAGCTAAAGAAAAACATTTGGACCTTATTATAGGATGGAACAGTGGCTATAAGGCGCAGTTGTTATAATGAGTGCTGACAGTATGTATTTCAAACATGTTATGTATGTGCTGAATTTTTTCTGATTTGAACAAATATATCCTCTCTGGTAAATAAAAATACATCAATGACACAAAAATGCACACAGGCATAAAGCTTGTGTTTTGTGCATATATTGGCAACACTACATTTGACCTTGGTCCCTTTTGTCATTGCTGTTCTGATTTAGAATCTCCCAAATTGTGAGGTGTGTCGTGTGTTCACCTATTGCGAACAGATGAATCGCTTAAATTAGCAGATATTCATAAATAAATTGTTTCCAAACATTATAAATGGACAAAATGCAATAAAGTATGATTATTTAATTCTGAGCAGGCAGGGATGATGTTAATGATCACAGGAACTGTAGGTTGTTAGTGATCTCTAATGAACTTCTTCAAATAACTGAGGTAACAATTTGTGCGATTTGGTGTCTTGCAATTTTTAAAAAAAAATTACAAAAAATCATTCTAGAAGTGTCAAAAGGCAACGTTTCATTCAAATGGGAAGTTCTTGACCATACACCATACAACCTTTGTCTTGCACCCAGTGACTTCCACTTGTTTCTTCACCTGAAGAAAAATCTTGCGGGATAACACATCTATGATAAGATCAAATTTGAAATGCAGTTTCTGGCAGCAGGTGGTAGAATTCTACATCTGAGATGTAGATGATAGTATTCAGACCAATGCTGTCCAAAACAAAAATTTTGAGGAGTAATTTCAAGGGGTTATTTTTTGAAAAATGAGGGGTATTTATTTATTTTTAAAAATAGAGTAATACTACAGTAAAACCTTGATAAGTCGTCACCTCAAGTTATCGAAAAATTATGACGGCTTAAGCAGAGTTCCATCAGTTTTAATGTGCAATGTTATGAAAATCATATAAATTTAAAGTAATATGACATTTATTAAAGTATGAATCAAAATAACAATATATTAATAACATTTATAGATTGCGAAAGAAAAAAACAGCAATTTTTTTATCTTTTTATCTCTTATTATTTAAATTATTGTGGTGAAATGTACTGTACACTGATTTATACTAATAATTTTTTAATTTAGACTAACAGAGCAACTGTTTAAATAAATAGCTTTTCTTCATAACAGAACTCTCTATTGCACGTTAATTTTACATATACATCAAATTCAATTTTAGTGTTTGAATTCATCATTAGTTCATGATGCAACTACAAAGTAATCTCGAACATTTTTGACTTGGTGGAGGGGCCCTGGGCAGGGAAAAGTAAACAGAAGACCTCAACTTGGGAAAGAATGTCTATTTTTTTCAACACAGATATTTTGTTTAAGTTTCAAGCCTTAAATTACGTCCATGCTTTCTGTAATTATTTATTATCCGTGCCCGTTGCACTTTGACTTTAACTTGATTCATTTGATTCTTCGATTTACATAATTTTTGATTTCCTTGCACTATATGTATTCTTTGACGTATCAATAAATTTTGGTTTTGCCGGAGATGCCCTGCCTCGCCCCCCGAAGTGCTTACGTTGCTTCTTGCGATAGAGCCTGGGTGTCTCGCGATTTCTCCAATAGAGCCCATACAGAAAAGAGATCTGGCTTGAACAGTCCCCAACGTTCCAAGTACCTTAGTTTGTAAATGAACTTCCACGGCGTAACTTTCATTACTTAAACTGTTCTGTTTGGGTATATAGGATTTTATGGTGACTCTTAAGCACATGTCAATGCTGTTAACAAGCTTTTTTTTCTTAATGGGGGCCATAAAAATAGTCTGTTCCTCTTTCTCAAACTTTTTCATAGTGATGACTTAACCAAAATTAGCGACGAGTAAACAAGGATTTAATAACATTGTGGTCTATGAGAGCTGGAAGGGTCTGAAGAAAAATGCAGACTTAACTGGAGTGATGACTTATCAGGGTGACGACTTAACAAGGTTTTACTATATATTTAAAAACCGTGTACTTGAAATTTGGAGTGTTTTCACTCCTCCATGAAATTTTAATGGGTAAAGTTGAATTTTGATGAATGAATCACATGTCTAGATGTGTGTTGGCGAACACTGATCCAGACTGAATAAGTATTTGGGTAATGGCAGCAATTATTTAGAAAAATGTGTGCACCATAAAGTTATTGGTTATGGACGCTTAGTAAGAAGATTTTGAATATTAGCTTATGTATCTTCACTTTTTTTAACACATCTCATAATTCACACATTGACTTTTTTCGAATTTGTAATTTTCATAAATAATTTCTAAAACTATTCTTGGAAATTTTTTTTCACTTCCTTTGAGGAAAAATTTTAAAATTTAATGACATCATTATTACTTGCTTCAAAGAAAATTTGTCTGAGAATGCATAGGCATCTGTGATTGCTCACCAAAATATTTGAAATTGAATTGAAATCATGATAGATAGCTATACTTTTTCTGATGCTTTTGTATTTTCTCTCTTTTTTTTTAGGTATCATTATTTTTTGCAGTTGAAATCTGACATAATAGAAGGGAAGCTACATTGCAGTGAAGAACAAACAATTCTTTTAGCTGGTTATAGTTTGCAAGGTAGCCCATTGATATTGTCTCGATTGATTATGAATTATTTCCATCGATAGAAAAATTTAAATTACTGATGTTTTTTAAATTTTTACAGCCGAATTCGGTGACCATGATCCTGAAAGGCACACTGCTGAATATCTCGCCAATTTCGGCCTTATACCAAAGGTATTATTTTCTTCAAACATTTGATACATTGATTTACATTATAGTCATGTTTTACCTATTAAAAAGGGATAGCATTCTTATATTATATTCTTAGCCAGTAATCAAAACTTTAATGTTGAAGTAAATTTTTTGATATGACACAAATTTCTTGCTCTGTGTGAACAATATCAAAAACATATAAGTTATGATTGTTTTAACGCATGCTCTGTTGAGATAGTTATATCTAACATTCTTGTATCATGTCTCTGACCTGCAATATTTAAAGCTTAGGTATATGCATTATTTGACATCTTCATATATAATTGCAGCACATTGCTCGTGTTAAAGGGAACCAAGAAGCCATCATGGAAAAAGTGATTCACACACATCGTACTCTCCAGGGTCTGTCTCAGCAGCTCGCAGAAATCTATTACATAATGGAATGTCAGCATCTTGAAGGATATGGTCAGGAATGTTTCACTGGCAAGGTTTGTGTTTTAGCTTTTTTTCTCATTTTTTGCAACAAATATATGAAGATACACTACTATTCAGAGTAAATGCAATGCATTAAAGAATGATCAGATGCACCAGAAATTTGACGTACAGATTTTATACCATAAGTGATGCAAGTGATTTAAGTTTCATCTACAGAACATGTATAGCCTGATATGTCCCTCATTCATAGCTGCCAAGTCTCGCGGACTTTCCAAGAGGCTCCCGAATTCCTGAAAAATTCTTTTATCTACAGAATTCTGACCATGATTATAAAAAATCCCTACATTTAGAAAAAAATTATTCCCCGAGAATTTATCCGGAAAAAAAACTGCTGTCTCATAAGCGTTGTGTAAGTTGTCGCAATTTCATCAAATTACAAAAAAAAAAAAAATTTTGGGGAGAAAACACCACATTTGACAATCAGCAAGTGTCAGTCTGGCCGTTCGATCCAAAATTGGCATGATCGCGTGTATCTGCTTTATCCATATGTCTCATTTTGGGCCCAACTGAGATTTTTTGGTTTGTGAGATTTGATTATTGAGAGGTAATTTAACCCAAGGACTTTAACCTACTGGGTGCCCATGGTTAGCGATGGCCTGCACAATGTCACGGTTTTTGCTATGGGGAAATATCCCTAATATTTCCCTTTACTAATGAAAAATCCCTAAAATGCTTTAAAAGATCCCTTTTACATTTATTTTTATACGAAATTTGGATCCGTGTGAAAACCTCCAGAATTCTAATTCTTCAGAGTTGACAGCTATGCTCACTAAACACAGATGAATAAATTGGCCTGTTTTTCTTAGCACCAAAGTTTTAAGACTTTTTCATTTATACCCTGCATCATATCTGTTCTCTCCAACAATACAGTTGCCCTTCATTATATTGTGCTTTGATCTTTTCTCAGGCACCTCATTGGGCATGCAGAGATCTCTGTCACAATCTTGTGGTGAGCCATTAACTGTGTTTGTCAGACTCTCCATTGTACCATCTCACTCTGCTCATACATTCTCCAGGGGGAAGTCAGTGGTTCTGTAACTTAGTGATCCATCACACGCCT
Source organism: Pholcus phalangioides (assembly GCF_987345545.1). NCBI lineage: Eukaryota > Metazoa > Arthropoda > Arachnida > Araneae > Pholcidae > Pholcus > Pholcus phalangioides. Next base: position 26,897,079 of record NW_028301602.1, read on the forward strand.
CCTAAATTGTAAGGGGAAAGTGGATCAATTCCAAATTGATTGATTCAGTCCAAATCAATTCCAACTGATTTTCCAAGTTTTCCTTCCAAAAATTCTTCTTGCCATCGTAGCCTGTTGTCTATATCTTGCTAGATAAAGTCATCTGTTGTGCCAGTATTTCAAACTTTTTCCTCGATCTCCTTACATGCACAGTATAATGAAGGGTTATTGTGCCTTTGTTGTGTAGTAATTTTTTAATTTGTGTCTTAGTAGTGTATTTTGTCTGAAAATTAATGTAATTAGGGTTTTTCATAATTTTATGCATTTGTCTAATGTTGAACAATAATATTTAATTAGTGAAATGAAAAAATTAATGTAAAATTTGTATTGAAATTTAATCTTTGTCCATTGAAAATTCTGTTATAAGTGGTATTTCATTTCACATTCATCAGATGCATGTAATTAAAAAGTATATAAATATTTATATGCGTGTTTGTTAAGGAAATGAACTTACTCTATGGATCTGAAGGTAGCTTACAGAAAACACTTTTGCTAATAATTTACATTTTGTTCATTATAGGATAGCTCTGGGTCAGCCCTTTTTGTTTGTCTTTCTTTGAAGGGCATTTTTATCCGATACATGAGTGACCAGCCTGCTCAGTGCTTCATGTGAGTGTTTAGGTTTTTATGGATGTTATGTGAATTTTTTACCCTTGAAATTAAGTAGATGTTCTATCTATTTTATGTGAAATGAAATTTTTATTTGAATTGTAAATATAACTTTAAAAAAGTTATTCTTGTTTTCTAAATGATGGTGAAAAGTTTGAATGAATTAGAATTATGATTAAATGCACTTCAATTTGGTATTGTATGTAGGAAATTCACACACAATTAATTAACATTCCGATGGTCATGCCAGATCCTCAGATCCTTTGCCTTTTATTCAAATTTTTAATGCAGTTTTTCAGCTTTGATAAAACCCACATTCTATTCGTAATTTTCAATAAATAAATGTTCCATTACCAGTTTGTTTAAAGCATAAATGGTCTGTTCTGAATTTTGTGTACTTATTCACCCAAACATCCCAAGTTAATTGCAGCAGATTGTGAAAATCAATCGTGTATCTCTGAGATTTGAGGCAACCACCAATTTACCTCCCAGTGGTGCAGTCCATCCAGGGCTGGGCCTTAAATTCTGCAGACTATACTGTCGCAGAAGGTGCCAACTGTAGGAACCAATTTTTTCTTGGGCCCCAACTGAAAGGGGGGTAATTTTTTTTCACCTACATATTATTTGCTTACATTTGGAAAAATGTCCAGAACTGGACCTGTGTCCATCTGGGTGTTAAAAAAGTTGCATTCAGTTGAAGCCCACTATAGTGAATCCATCTTGCAACAAACAAAATTTTTGGCACTCTTTCCACAGTATGTGATGCCTGCATGGGATATAGTGAACTGATTTTCTGGTCCCCAAAGTTTATTAAATACATGAATGTTCTGTGAATAATAAAGTTTTACTGTATTACAATAAATTCATGTGGGAATATTCTTTTTTTTTAAGATTGAATGAAACCTGTGTTTGTGCTATTGAAAATCACTTAAATTGTAAACAGATAAGTGAATAAACATGATAGATAAATGAGTTGATTCATTTTAGTTTATGATCGTGATGTTTTTCTCTCTCAAGGTGGGATCAAATAATCAATTTAGTCCATCACAAGCGATGTTTTGGCATTGAATGTAGGGATAGACCAAGAGTTGTTCAGACATACATGGTATGCTATAAAACCATTATTTATTGTACCCCTCTGTTTATTCATTGCATTTCTTTGGGAAAGGGAAAAAAACACTAAATGATTGAAACATTAATATATATATATATATATACATACATATATATATATATATATTTATTTATTTAAATTTATGTAGATATATGTAGGTGTATTGTCTAGGCAAAATTTGAGTCCGTCCGTTTCCTGGACTCTCACAAAACTTCGGATCTGAAATAGGGACCCTTTACAAAGTAACAAAACCGTAAATGTAGCATTTTATTTCTTGTGATAAGTTAACTAGATTGTTTTGCTTTCCACAAAAATAAGGAAAATGTTTGCAAAAACAAGACTAAAAAAAGTCTTAACAGACCCCTGATATAATTTATAGTTTGAGGACATTCTGGAATTTCATACTATCAACATGCTGAAATAAATGTTACAATAAAACCTCTCTTGACTGTCATAACTGGAATCAAAGGTCAGCACGTTGAGATGATCCAGTTAAATGAAGGTGATTGAAACCAATTTGACATTCATTTCATGCGTATTGAATCTATTGAGTACTTTTTCATGAAGTGTTAGCATTTAGAGGAGGGGATTCTCTAACTTTTCTCTAGTCACTAACACCATCTACACCCATCATAAGTGAAAACCATGTGAACCCATCAAAAAACATGCAGATTTCAACTCTGACATGCACTCACACTTGAATCTACATGATACCGTTTCTTAAATGCAACTCAAATGATCATTATATTGTTCACTGACTTAGCAACAGGTTTGTGTTGCCTTCATTTAGATGAGAACTATTTAAAAAGTTAAGGTAAGTAAATTAGTCAAAAATTAAGAGATTGTTTCTTAAATGAAATATATTTTGTATTATAAATTACTGAACATTCATACTATAGTAACTAAAGTATCACTTGCAACAGGTAGAGCCAGGCTTACAATCTACTTAATGAGAGTCATTTCCTATTTCAGAAAAGTCATATGGGCGGTTTTTAGCAGATAACCTTTTAATGATCTGATAAAATAAAACACACATAAGATACATAAAATTTTTCAAGACCAGTTTAAAATAGGAGGACGATTAATTTTATACTTTTTATCTATGTATATATATTCTTGTCTATTTTCCACTTCTGTTGTGTCAAGTTTGTTTCTTTTGCAGGAGGATTCTCAGACTGCAAAATATGTTTGGAAAACCTGCATCCAGCAACATCAATTTTATACCAAAAATGCAGATGCTGCCAGGTTATTTGCAATCTTTAATTTCGAATAAATTTAAATCAGATCAATATCACACATCAGATTCAGAACACGTGTTTGACTACTCTTCTGTGGTCGCAATCAAACAAATGACTTGAGTAGGTTCGGTGCATGTCTGTGATAAAAATCAATTTAATCCTTCAGAAAGACTAATGAATCAACAAGGAATTAAAATTGAAAACTAAAGATATGCTAGAAGCTTTTTATTGAACTTAAATATTTTCTGCTGCAGTTATTATTTTTTTATGTGGATTCAGGCAATAAACAATGACTACTTAAGTGCTGACTACATCAGCACTTAACTGAAGGGTTAAAAAATTTATTAGTATAATAGTAAATCTTGTATTTCAGTATTTCTCACGTTTATAGTTATCTGTAATTTTTTATGAACATTTTCTTTTCCTTTTGTATTTTTAGAAACCATAGAAATTCTGAACAGGTGGTTAATAGTGCTAGTGCAAACAACATTGCTGCACATAATCTGTAAGTTTGTTCCCTTGCATTTTGAAATTGACACAAACTGTTTTTTAAAAATTGAAATGTTTTTGCGATTCTAGTCATATGACCAGTGCATAGCTGGTCTATGTGCAATGAATATTTCTTTTTTATTTATAGACTGAAATTTTGATGTGCTATATACTTTATCATCTAAATTTGTTTTTTCCCCTTCCTTTAGTGTTTCTGTGGTTTCAGAAAAAAAGCTGTCCCTGACAGATTGTAAAGTATGCCATAAACCATTTATTTTTTCTCCTCTAATTTGCTTTTTCTGTTACTACATTGGAGTGTTATTACACTGAAGAGCCAAAAAAACTGGTACACCTGCCTAATATCGTGTAGGGCTCTTGCAAGCATGCAGAAGTGCCGCAACACGACGTGGCACGGACTCGACTAATGTCTGAAGTAGTGCTGGAGGTAATTGATACCATGAATCCTGCAGGGCTGTCCATAAATCCGTAGGAGTAAGAGGGGGTGGAGATCTCTTCTGAACAGCACGTTGCAAGGCATCCCACATATGTCCAATAATGTTCATGTCTGGGGATTTTGGTGGCCAGCGGAAGTGCCTAAAGTCAGAAGAGTGTTCCTGGAGCCACTTTGTAGCAATTCTGGACGTGTGGGGTGTCACATTGTCCTGCTGAAATTGTCCAAGTCCGTTGGAATGCACAATGGACATGAATGGGTGCAGGTGATCAGACAGGATGCTTACGTACCTGTCAGAGTTGTATCTAGACGTATCAGGAGTTCCTTATCATGCCAACTGCACATGCCCCATACCACCACAGAGCCTCCACCAGTTTGAACAGTCCCCTGTTGACATGTAGGGTCCATGGATTCATGAGGTTGTCTCCATACCCGTACACGTTCATCAGCTCGAAGCAATTGGAACCGAGACTCGTCAGACCGGGCAATATGTTTCCAGTTCTCAACAGTCCAATGTCGGTGTTGTCGGGCCCAGGCGAGGCGTAAAGCTTTGTGTCGTGCAGTCATCAAGAGTACACGAGTGGGCCTTCGGCTCCGAAAGCCCATATCGATGATGTTTCGTTGAATGGTTCGCACACTGTCACTTGTTGATGGCTGAGCATTGAAATCTGCAGCAATTTGCGGAAGGGTTGCACGTCTGTCATGTTTAATGATTCTCGTCAGTTGTCATGGGTCCCGTTCTTGCATGATCTTCTTCCGGCCGCAGCGATGTCATCGATTTAATTTTTCACCGGATTCCCGATATTCACTGTACACTCGTGAAATGGTCGTACGTGAAAATCCAAATTTCATCGCTACCTCGGAAATGCTATGTCCCATCTCTCGTGTGCTGACTATTACACCACGTTCAAACTCACTTAAATCTCGGTAACCTGCCATTGTAGCAGCAGTAACCGATCTAGCAACTATGCCAGACACTTGTTGTGTTATATAGGCGTTGCCGACCGCAGCGCTCTGATTGGTTCCATATCTCTTTATTTGCATATGCATGCCTGGACCAGTTTTTTTGGCTCTTCAGTTTATATTGATTTTGGGTAGTTCTTCCACCCCCTAAATATTATTAAAAACACCAATGTCTCTAATTTAAGAAGTTATACAGGATTTATAATTTTTACATATTGTGTTTCCTTCAAAATTAACTGAAATATGAACATACCACATTTTTTTCAATGTATACTCATTAATTTGGAGCTTTTGACATATTGCAGGGCTTGTGATAAATAGAAAAACAAATGTATAGAATGTCTGCCAAATTTCTAAGAAGCCAAAAAATATTTTTTTTTTTACTTTTGTTAGAACTTAGAAATTCTATGCTGGTGGAGACAATGACATACATTCGTAATTTTGGGTTGTCTCAGATTCCAATTTAGTAATCACATGTGAAAAATATTTAGCTCCAAACCTAATTTTTTTAATCGCCATGGTAAAGTGGCTCTTAGCAAACTATGATGTTTCTCAGTTTTTACACCACTTGGATGAAAACTAAATTAATTCTCTTTTAGGTATGCTTATAGAAGTGTTTTTAATCATTATTTATGTTATTATCATCAATTTAATTGATTGAGTTCTTGTACTAATAATTTTGTATATCTATCAATAGCCGGAAGAAACAAAATCCAAATGTGCACAGATGCAGGAAAGCCATGAATCTTTGGGTAAATTGAGAAACTTCAATGAACGTGTCATAATTATCACAATTACTGTATTTCTGAAAATATACGCTGTTTGATTTTTCTTCACATGAACATATTTCTTATAGACTATATCGGTTGTTTGGCAGTTTTTCAAACAAGTCAACTCTTATCAGACCATTCATGTTACTTTAACGCTAGGTCTGGTGATTTTTTTAATGAACATATATATTTATTATATTTCACCTTGGAGCATGGGATTATATGAACTCAGATGACTAGTTTCATTTTTTTTAAATACAATATTTGGATTTTAAAATTAAATTATTTGTTCCATATTTGTAAACTCTGTGCAATGTATTTATTGATACAGTAAAACCTTTCTTAATGGTCACCCTTCTTTTATGACCAAATTATATTTTCCCATTGTATAACAAAAGTATGCATTTCAAACCCCTGATTAACGGTCACCTGTTTTGCAGACAATTTTTTTCCCTGTTGGTGTCAGTAAAAGAGGTTTTACAGTATAATATGAAATTATAATATTTTTCATTTTTTCAGATGGCTTGGGTGTTTATCATACAGAAGGTGGATACAGCGAGGTTGTTTCTAATCCTGCCATGTATGGGCATATGATTCCTGCAGAAGAAGAGCCATCACCCTCTGCAATCAATCAGCATAATCAGCTGCCAAACTCACCTTTGACTTCATCCACTCCCACTCTTCAAGCCAGCTACTCTCAACCATTGCCCACTGCCACAACACTCAGAGTCTCATCATCGGATGTACAGTTGCATACTGCCGGTACATCAAAATCACCTTTCTATCACACTCCATCTCTCAACCATTTACCACAACATCAGATCAGCCAACAAAGGATAGACAAGTGCCCGATTGTGCCATCATACAGACCTGCACCAGACTACGACACAGCCATAAAAATTAAATATGGGATACCAAAGTGAGTTTAGAAAAATTAGAGAGTATACATTTAATTCATCATTTAGTATCGTGTTTGTTATTAGGTATGGAATCATTCAGTGGTTTCTAAATTTGAATTCAAATATTTTTAACATTTATCTTAATTTATTTCACCATTTAGAAAATGCTAAAAGAAATTTCATTTTGTTTTGACATGACACAATCCCAACTCGAATTTTAAAGCTATGTTGAAAAAAAAAAATGTTTTTTGTGAGTGTAAAAAACAACTTTAAAAGTAGAGAAATTCTGTAAATTGTAATGAGGCTGAATTGTGCATGTCAATGCTTCAAGACTGCACATGAAAAACCAGAAAAGTTTTTTTTATTTATTTAGTTCATATTTTTTTGTTCATGAGAAAACCTTAAGGTCTTGCAACGTACTGATAGACTGTTTTTTAAATTTCTAAAAACATTTATAGATGCAAGTCTAATTTTCCACGGATATTCATAGATGTAAGTCTAATTTTCCACGGATATTCATAGATGTAAGTCTAATTTGTGAAATTTCATCCAAAAATTATTTTATTGCAAAGGAACGAAATGAGTGACCAGGAAAAACATCAGAGCAGATGTTGTTATTTGTGTTAGTTATCACTATGCAAAGTTTCTGTGCATATAAACTGCAATATTTCAAAGTACACAGTTCATTAATGTATCCTATATAGTTTAAAATTTTTTTTCAATGCCAAGACTTTATGAGCTCCACAAATAGCGTCCATTATTGTGAGCTACATTTGTATGCTTTGGGAGGAGGAATTTACTACAAATATTTTCTCTGGTGAGAGCAGATCAAACTTGAATATCCCGACTGTCTGAAACTATTAATAGGGTGGTTTGATCGGGCAGTATTTTTACTTACATAGTTCACATAAATGGCCATTCATATTGTTTTGTCAGTCATTGAGCCAGACCTTCTTGTTTTTTATGTTTTTAATTGGAAGTATTGAAAATATTGTTGTAAAATGTACTAGGCACATACATTTTTTGCAACTAAATTGTATGCATTTTTTTTTTTTTTTTAATGTTTGTGCTTTCTATTCTGTTATAGCTCTGCTGACATGTCGAATACCAATCCTCTAGTCCAGTCATTGTCAGCACCTGTTTCTCGAGCCCAACTTGATGCATACAATGTCCTGACATATCAACAGGCAGCTCCTCTGCAATCATATGCTCAGTATAAAAATTATAATGATCTCTCCCATCTTGATGTTAATGAATTTCAGAATGAGGCTAATGGAAAACTTATACAAAGGTAAAAATAAGCTCTCACTTTTCTTAGTATATCATTCCCTCCTATGCCAGAGACATGAATGTGCAAATTTTCTCTTTTTGGGTTTATCAGCTGGTTAGACTACTTATTTTGCTCCCTAAGTTTTGTCAAAAACACTAATATGTAACTCCTATTGAAACACATGTTACTAAACATGTTAGGAAAATAAGGATCTCTTCACATAGGCTTACTGTAGTCTTATGACTGATGGGAGACTTGGTATCCAGAGGACTGAATACGTATATTTCTATGGAGCTTCTCACACGAGGATATTGGCATATTGGAACCATAATATCCAACACGACGGAGTCACTTGGCGACTTTCATGCATGACAAAATAAACATTTTTCGCACAACTCCATAGTGGTTTTTTTCATATTTTCTCTGGCAATGGAGTGACCACGCATTGGATTTTACTTGTATTTTTTAAAGAAATGCTTCCTAATACTGGCCACCCATAATTTCTCACCTCGACTGAAATGTGTGCGATATAAATATAGGTCAGCACACGTGTGGTGGAGGAGGATAACGAAAGCTTCATATCCCCTCCCAAATAAGCACAGTTATATTTTTCTCTCAGTGCATTACTAACGTGGTCTGCTATTATTGAAATAAAAAAATAATTGCTCAAAATAATGGTGTTCACTCAAAATTATAGGAGTTCACTCTAAGTAATCACTTGCTTATCAGGGCTCATACGTCCCTTAAGTTGTGATGTTTCTATAATGTAGGTATATCAGGAGTTAATTCCAGGTAAATGTTTCTTACTTCCTCATTCCGTAGAATGCTGTGAATTTGGAATTCGATTCCCATGAATTTGGAATACGATTCCTGTAATTCTGTGGCTGAAACAGAGCCCTCTTAATGCATGGGGCCCATGAAAATGAAAACTTGATGAAATTTTCAAGAGTGAGCATATGAATTTGCAGGCAGCTTTCTTACCAGGTAGGGGTCTCAGGAAAATCACTTTGCCCGAGGCCTCACGATGCTCTTGAGACGACACTGTGCTGAAATGATAGTCTACAGTGAATAATCTTTTCAACTTGTGTGTATCTATGGATATACCCAGGATGGCAACTGGAGGGGGGGGGGGCAGGTGGGTCTGGTGCCCCGAGCCAAACAATTCACCTGTTAACTGCTTCTACATGGCAAGGGGGGTCAAAATGCTGGTTTGCCTGGTTGACAAAGTATCTAATTATGGCCTTGGATATACCTACAGTTTTCTTCCAATTTGGCTTTTATAGCTGAGCTAGTACTGTGGGATAGCAATTATTTATAATATAATAATATCGTCTTCACACACGCACACACATCTCTGCCAGAATCACAGGAAATTTTTTTTTTTTTCTATCCCAATTTAAGAGGTACAGGGAGATAAGAAGGTAAACTGAACACTGTCATTTTTACTCATTTTCCGAGACTTTGAGATTTTTTTTAGTTGTGCCATGTGAGGGAGAAGGCGCAACTCGACTCGTTCAAGTCAACTCAACTCTCGAGTAGAGGCTACTCATGCTCAATTTGAGTATCCTTGTGTGATGAGGACCAATGTTATACCTATGTTACTCATAGAGTAGAGTGAACATTCAAACCTCATCCGAGGATGTTACTCTCTGCTATCCATACAAAGGTTTTTAACAGCTGGCTGGTGCTACTCAGGCAATTCTCGCAAGGGCAGTTGAATTTTCTTTCTTTCCTAAATATATCTTCACATCAGCCGACTGTTAAAAACCTTCATTCAAACGTCATCTTCCAAGTTTTAAAATTTGCACATTCATGTTTCTGACAAAAAGCGGACGATATACAAGTTTAAATAATTCATCTCAGAATTTTCCAGCTTTAGAAAAAGTGTCAAATTAAACCTTCTAAATGTTCCTTATCAAGTTATAACTTAGCATTCGTGTAGAACAGTGTTTACCAAAGTGGGCAATATTGCCCCCTGGTGGTTGATGGAAATATCCAGGGGGTGATAGAAGCTGCGGGTATAACATAGGATCCTATGGGTGCGCTTGAGTTGGGGGGAGAGAAAAAAAATTCTGAAAAACTGGGTGATGGAATAAAAAGTTTGGAAAACTATGGTGTAAAGGGTAATGTTTTTTGTAATAGGTGTTACTATATCATCAAAATATTGCTCATCTGTCCTCTTTAATTCTATTGAAATGCTAGAGTATTTCCTTATTGATGCTAATGTTAATTTTCAGAGTTGAGGAAGGCCATGTTGAATATTTGAAATGAAATCACATTTATGTGAATTAAATTTCAAAAATTATTTTCAAATTTAATTTTTAATATTTTATATTAAAATTTGAGGGAAAATATTTTCAATACTTTTTGAAGAAATTCAGGGATAGAGTTTTATATGTGTATGATGAACGTAAAGGGCTCTGTGTCTATTTTAATCAATATTAAGATAACATTATTTATTTCAGTATACTACACAAAGGTATAAGGCGCTAAGTACTATTTCAATGAAATAACAGGTATTCACTTTCTAAAAGAAGCAGGCTCCATTGAGAGAGATACTAAAATAAATCTTCAAATGACTCGAATATAAAATTTCCATTTTCTGACATAATGCCCTTTATCTCCACCATACAGATATCTTATTTAATGGAACTGAATGTTTACTTGATATTAAAATTTGTTATTATTCACAGCAATAAAATTAATCTGTTATGGATTAAATATTTCTAAATTTTATTTTGATATGATTCAATTGTATTATGATTTTTATGTTTAGTGTTTTTTTTGTGCAGACATTATGAAAATGTACCTCTTCCTTGTGCAAATCCTCCACTGCATACATACAGTTCACCAGAATTAGCATCTCAAAACTTAGCTAATGATATAACCACAGAGCAGATGGTTGCAAAAGCACATGTCATGTATCAGTTTAAACCACCTCCGCCATATCCTTACAAGCAGAGCTCTAGCACTCCTGATCTCACCAAAAATCATCAGGTAAATCATTCTTCTATAAGACAATGTAAAACTTCTTTCTGGAAGACCAGACCTTCATTTAAGGTCATTTTTTCTGATCCCAGACTCTTAACCTCTCCCAGTCATAATTATTATTTTTTCTCTATTAAAAGGCCACTTTTTGCACAATAAAAATTACAGTGAAATGTAGCTGCAACGATACTTGATATAAACAATAAATCCCTCTACAACATCTTTTCAAGGCTTGTGTGGAAATGTCTGTAGTCTAATGTTAAACCTCTTGATACAACAAAAAATCTCTCTACAATGATATTTTTTGTTGATCTGCAGTGTATCATTATATCAAAGTTTAGCTGTATGTTCATTTTCCTCTTTAACTTGACCTGTCATTTTCTTCATACACGCACATATGCAAGATGAGAATATTCATACATACAATCATTATATATCTTAAGCCCAATATCCTGTGTCAAATGCAGATGTAGATCGATTTGAGCGAGGAAGGTTGAAAATATATTTATGTATAGTAGACTCACTAATCTGGAACCTATCAGACCGAAGGGTGTGTGATGGATTACTGGAAGTTACTTGCAGAAGTGCAATTAAATAGCAAACTTTTGTGCACACATGCAGGAGCATTTTCCCTATTCTGTGGTCAAAGAAAACTCCTAAAACACTGTATTACTGGGTGCGATGGACTAGTGCACAGCTGGATTATCAAGAGTCTACTGTACTTGACACCTGTTTATTCAAAAATATACATGAATGCAACGTTAAAACCAAACTATTACTCAATATTCCACTGTAAGTAGGATGAGTGTGTAATAGAATAAATTAGAATGCTAATCAGACTGTCTGACTGAAGATTCACTTTCCTTTTTGTATACCCTATTTAATTCCATTCGGGCATTTGCAACCAAGACTTTGCATTTATAAAAAGGCAGTTAGTTTTATTTCTCCCATATTTTCTACTGTGCACATCCCATGTTCAGAATCAACATTTTGGGGAGGCCCAAAGTATTTCTTTCTGAGAAATTTTGAGTAATCAACCTTCAAAAAATATTTAAATGAACAGAAATTGATTAAAATAGCACATTAAAGGTTTTTTATTATTTTTTTTCTTTTTATTGAAATACTTACAAAAAAATTCAAAAATTTGCTCGGCTGGGAGGTATGAGCCCCCTCCCATGTTAGAAAATGCTTTTACAGAATCCTTCTCCTCATTCATAATTTTGTGCTATTCTGATTAGATTGAGATGCAGATGGCTTTGAGTAGCTCAGTTTTATTTTAGCCACCTTGTGCTTTCATTAGTGTTATTTTTGTTCTCAAATTGTTTAATAATGCTCGTGAAATCTGTAGGTCAAGAAGGAGAATTGTATTTCACAGTGCATAGTAAATGCAGTTGAACCTCGATAACTTGACACCCCAAAAGTATCTATGAACATGTCAACTTAAGGGGATGTCAAGTTAGCTAGGTTTCATTTGATCTCGCCCTCTCAATTTTTAAACATCATTTAATGTCATGTACATGTACTTATATAATTGAATAATTCCATTCCATCTATAAATTAACAAAGTTATCTGTAATTTTCTACGAAAAATTTCCCAATAATCTCAAATTATAGTGAAAAAAAACATAAGTATATCATAGCTGCCAAGTCTCCCGAATTTTTCGGGAATCTCCCGAATTTTAGCGTCATCGCTCGACCTCCCGAAAAGTTCTTAAATCTCCCGAATTTTTACGAAAATCACAAAAATCCCTAATTGTCCCTAAAAATTCCCTACTTCATTAAAAAAAATCCCCGCTTATGAAAACAATCCCTAAGGAATTTCTTAAGGGGTAGAACTCCTTAATACACCCTTAACAACCCTCTGATGGTAACAAGAACAAGAAAGTTGTTTGTCTTATCGTGCAGGGAAATGGCTTAGCAGCCAATAGTCCTGGATAATAATTGAAGATTCTAGTGACGCGCATATGGTCAAAATTTCTTTTGTTGAAGTTACGTACGTGCGATATAACAAAGCATGAATAATGATAAGCAAAAACATATTTAATCAATTTTAAAGACACTTATTCCGATGAATTTCCTTTCATCAAACGTTCCAGAAGAGGGCCAACTTTTCCTTTTTGTACAAGTTGTGTTACGGACATAAACATCGGTCATGGAAAGACTGTCATCATCACTCGTGAAATGAAAAAAAACCATCAAGCAAGTGTCACAAAAAGTCAGTGTTCTTCAAAAATTGACGGTGTTTTCCTTCATCTTCCGATGATTTTGGGGCCATTCGCGCAGAATGTTTGTTCACAGCGTTTCTGATTGAACACAATATTTATATTTACATCATTGAAGTTTTGGCCTCCAATTTCACTTGTTTTTTTGCTTAGGAATTTTATTCCCAAGGGTTTAACTTCCATGTGTGTAAAATCCCTATTTTAATTTGACTTCAGTAGGGATTTTATTCCCTACGCTTTAACTTTTATGTTTGGTAAATCCCTATTTTATTTGGAAAATCCCTATTGTATTTATTAGGGAGTGGTTTTAGCATAAAATACGGTTTTGCGCGAAAATCTCCCGAATTTTCATTTTCAAAAGTTGGCAGCTATGGTATATCAGAAGCATCTATTTCAATATTATTTGCAAATGAGCAGTGTGATTGCCAAAGGTTGAAAAAACTTTTATTTTTTAGCTTATTCAACCATTTCTCAAAAATATCAGGTATCATCTGCACTTATCTCTGACTTTCATAGTCCTTTCAATTTTCAAAATGTTGAAAGTGACCCTACCACTCAAGATACAAGGAATTACTTTCGGCAAAAACTAATAAAATAAAAAAAAATGTTGAAATATACGAGAGAATTGTCGATAAAAATACATTAATTAGCAATCCACAAGCAATTTTGAAAAATTGGTTGTGATAATACAATGTGAATCATAATCAACTTCATCAGGGTTTAGCTATCTTGTGACGAGCTAAACAGGTTTCTTCCCATTGAATTTAGTAGTATGCCAACCATGAGAATAATAAATGTCAAGTTATCGAGGTTCTACTGTATAAGTGAGGTGAATGCCAACTTGGTGACGTTCAATTATCGCATTCAGTAACAATACATTTTTCTGGTCCCTTGAATATTGTTATCCCCAAAGCAGAATGTTTAACTGCTCTGTGACGAGACGTCGGCTAACTGGAAATGTTCTATGGTAAAAATCCCCATTCATGTAATAGTGTTTTTTGCACTTTTTCTTAAAATTCTTCCAAATTTTTCTGCAGTAGCGGTAATTGTTCTGCAATGTATGTCACAGATTTTGGCACATTCTGCTTTGGGGCACATGTCAAAAGCATACCTGGTATCTTCGAGTGCATCTGGGAATCATTTTCACATTGTTGCAGACTGTAATGACGTCAGCGGCATCCACTTCCAACAACTCTTCTAATAATTAATCAAATAAATCTTTTTGTAGTTATTATTGTACTTTTTATCATTCCAGTGTAACGTTGAAACCTAAATGAATTTTTCATGATTTTCACCCTCCCAATGTAGTTTGCCACGCCATGTTCTGTTGCAATTTTTATTCCTCTTGATATACATTAACTAACAACCCTCTGAGTTGCGTTTTTCATGATTTTCACCCTCCCAATGTAGTTTGCCACACCATGTTCTGTTGTAATTTTTATTCCTCTTGATATACATTAACTAACAACCCTCTGAGTTTGTCTGTCCATTAACAGAACACCCCCTTATGTATTCTAAACCATTATTTCTTTGAAAGTTTCGATGTACTATTTTCTGTTTTCAATATTGGTATTTGGACGCCTATTAGATATTCTCATAAGATTAAAGTTAGAGAAAATACATTTGGAAAAGCGGATTAGTTTCTCATCTCAGCCTTCGATTAGTTTTTATGTTTTTCAAAATGCTTTTTATTGTTTTATATAAAAGTTATCTTTAAATTATGGGTAGTACCTGAAACAAACAATTTTTCATATAAACCTATGGGAAATTGCATTTTGGCTAACAAACGTGATTCTGGAATGAATTATCTTTATTGGCTGAGGTATCACTGTATATTCAATTTACTAAATTCACAAGACTTGTGACAGTCATATTTAAATGTATTCCACAACCCCATAGAATCACATTGATTTCGTGCAATCAATTATCTGACATGATTGCATGAGAAAAAGAAAAGTAGTCTTTTCAGGTAATCGTGAAACTTATTGACAAATATCTCTGCATAAGAAAATAAAACTACATTGAAATGGCATCTTTCCCTTCATCGTAACAGTAATCTGTTGCAAGAATACTAACATTGTTGTTTCAGTTCATCAGGTTTATTGTTGAAAATATTGTTGTTTAATACTAAATTTCATTGTTGAAATCTCAACAATAGCAGTGTAATAGATAAAATTATTATAAAAGGGGATGATATTCAAATTTGTTTCAGCCACAGGACGCACTTGTAAAGCTGCTCCTGGGCACTCACGTGGGCATGGCTAGGATTTCAAATCTCTGTCACCAAACGATGGGCCTAGGAAACCCAACGTTTGCGAATGTGGATTATGCAGTCTCTCTTCAAGAATTCTGTGTCGTCTTGGAGCAATATCTTTCCGCCCTTTTTTGACTTGTGAGGAATGACAAACTAAAATTTGTCGCCAACGCAGACAAGAAGATGGACCCCTAAACCCCTTCTGCAGAGGGGAGGGGTCTGTAACGAAAAGTTTTAATTGAGCTCTATTACGAGGTACGGGGTAATTCTGAGAAAGGGACTGGGCAGAGAGTTGATACAATAGGTCTATGAGAATAATCTCTGTGAAAAATTCATTTTTTTTTGGACACAATTCATTATTCTGCAAATACATGTGTCATCACATTCATTTCACATTCTAATTACTCACATAAATGTTGATTAAAAAACTACAAAAAAAATAGTGTTTGAATTTTTTTTTCATCCTTACGACGGCCATGTGGTCAGAAAAAAAAATACAAGGCTGCTTCAAATTTTTACATACCCCGGGCATGTCGGGCAACAGCATGAATGTATGCGTCACTGTATCGGGAAAAAAGAACCATCAAAATATGACATTTTGTTTATGGACTTTAGATAAGTCCCACACCCACCATGCATTTCTGATATAAAATTTATTTAATGCACATTTTTAATTTCGGCAATGCTTCCTAAATTGCCCATTTTAAAAATGCTACTTTGATGCCACTACGATTTTGAATATCACGTAATGCAGTAGGCCAATATCTTACAAATTGTGTTTGTTGAGACGAAAATGAGCATTCATACCACCACCAGTCTCTAAAATCATGTTTTTTAAAGTGTAAGCAATGCGATGCTCATTCCATGAAATAAGGGGAATAATAAAACATTGCAATTAAAATACTATGTATATGTAAAAGCCACTATGTCCATTTTCGTGTATATTAAAATAACGCTATTAATTTGCTGTATTTTCATTACACTGTACAGGGCGTTCTGTTAATGAGACAACAAACCCAGGGTTGTTAGTAGGCATCAAGAGGAATAAAAATTGTAATGGAAGATGGTGTCATAAACCACGTTGAAAGGGTGAAAATCACAAAAAAAAAAAGCATGCAGGCTCTGAGTCCAGAGGAAACGAAAGGTGGATTTCAGTTGATCGCTGAATGCATTCGCTCACCATATCTGACGTAAGCAGCGTTGTGAAACTCATGCACTGGTGTAGAGTCACATGCTGTGGATGACGTAAATTGGCATTATTGGGATAGTAATCACGTGCAGCAGTTAGTTGTCTGTTTCAATGAGTATCGTGATGGCTAACTACACAAACGAGGAATACGCTGATATGCATCTGATTTATGGTCAAGCAAATGGCGGTGGGTGCTTTGCACACAGCGGATGTACTAACAGCAATATCCGATGAGGCGTTGTCCGCACTATACTAACTTTGCCATGATGATCGATCACCTCAATGTTACATACCCAAGGAGGTGGATTGGACGTATGGGACCCATTGCTGGGCCTTCACATTCGCTGGATCTCATTCCGTGTGACTTTTTCCTATGGGGCCTCCTTAAATCACTCGTTTATGCGATGCCTGTGGACCGGAGGATCTCGTAGCGCAGATTGTCGTTGCTGCAGCAGACATCCCCCAAAGCAGAATGTTTAGCACTGTTCTGTGAGGAGACCTCGGCTAACTTGAAATGTTCTGCTGTAAAAATCCCCATTCATGTAATAGTGTTTTTTGCACTTTTTCTTAAAATTCTTCCAAATTGTTCTGTGACGTACGTAGCAGATTTTGGCACATTCTGCTTTGGAGATTGCTATAAATTTGTTTCACTGTATTTTTTTCTCTTAGGCTGGGATTACACTATGAAAGTTTGATAAAAGTTCTTTTGTAAAACTTTAAAAATTTAGCCAATAAAACTATTGGTTGCATTTGTGTAAATATAACCAGTACTATTAATGGTTGCATTTTTTAAGTTTTACAAAAACTTTTATAGTGTAATCCTGGCCCTACACTGAAAAACAATATTACTATATAACAGTAAATTAAGCATATTATAAACAATTAACTACATAACAATTGTGCATGTCGAGTTATCGAGGGTTCTACTGTACTATTGTTATGTTTTAAATTGCGTTTTATTTTATTTATTTTATTTTATATATTTTTTGCAGCAATTACCATTAGACTCTAGTCAGAAGTGTGCATCTCCAAAAGATTTTACAAGCGTAGTATCACCTTTAGCTACTTTCAGTTACCACACTGAAACTCAACAGTCAGCTCATCTGGGAAATGTGGAACAACTTCCTATACAATTTCAGTACCATTCTGATGGCCTGCCATTTACTTCATCCTCAGACACTAATCTTACTGATGCGAGTGGTGGTCCGATTTCTAATCTCAACAGTGGCAATCATTATGTTTCTCATGCCCAAGTTCGGAACAGTCTTCCAGGACACCACACTTACCAGAACATGAATCCAGTCATTACACAGGTGACGGCAGTAGAGAGCACTGGGTGCCGAGTTACTGAGCCAGCTTTCTCCACTGTAATGACTG
Organism: Pholcus phalangioides; assembly: GCF_987345545.1. Lineage (NCBI taxonomy): Eukaryota > Metazoa > Arthropoda > Arachnida > Araneae > Pholcidae > Pholcus > Pholcus phalangioides. The sequence continues at coordinate 26,914,951 of NW_028301602.1, forward strand.
CCCAGAGTACAGAGGTGACCTATCAGATGCCGCAGTCTGCAACACGCGTCTCCAAGCCTGTTGATTCCGTCGGTGCAAAGAGGACACCTGGTACACGGGCTCATCAACTTGAGAAAACCAAGCCAATGAATTTATCTCTGAATGATGAATCTCATACTATGGGTCCCATGTTAGTTGCCGCCATGAATGGTTTGACCCTGTCCCAGCCAGACATACTTGCAGTATCAGATCCAGATGACAAGAGGTTTCCTGTAGACTCCAGGGTAACAATTTGGTTTTTATAATTCTGGTCAAATTACACAGGGCGCACAGGAAAGTCTCTTCACCCAAAATAATTTGCAAATAAAGATGGGGCTGCTGTTAGTTGTGTTCCAAAAAATGTGTGATGACCTTATTTTTGTTCAAATATTTTAATGCATGGATTAAAGCAGTATATAAAGCATATAGATTAAGCAATAATAACTCAAACTTATGTGATTAAAAAAGATGATGATTCACAAGAATTATCAAAACATAAAAGTTAAACATAATGACATACTTTTCAATATTTAGTAGGATATCCCATGACTAATTACTACACTGCATTTGCTGGGTACAAAGTCCACAGTGAGTCCACCAAATTAGTCAAAGTTTTGACAGATATTTTTTTCTCATTCCTGCTGCAAAAACTGAAATTTTGCATCCAGATTAGAAAATTTCATAGCTTTACAATGACGTTTAAGCACCTGCCATAGATTCTCTATTGGATTTAGATTAGGTTACTGTGATGGCCATCTTAGAATTCTTTTTTTGGCAGTAAACCATGAGTTTTTGTGTTCTTAATGGAAACATTTTCCTTTTACGAGGCATTGTCTCCACTTTTAAAGTTTTGAGGCAAATGATTTTGAATTAAATAAAAAATAGCTCCAGAAACAAGGAAAAATTCCTCCTGTCCGACTTTTTCTGAGTTTTGAATGACTTCCTTTTGGAGAGCAGCATATTATATACCCTTTCTTTTCCGATAGAATTTACTCATTCGTAAGAGTTATGTAGAGACACATCATACAACGTGATTCCAATTTGCATAATATAATTTGCATTCCATTTCAAACGGGAAAAAAACCGATCATCTGATTTTTTTTAATGCAACTGTATGCAACATAGATCATAGTATAATAAAATGATTATGCCTAAGGTGCAACAAACAACAGCATGTGAAGTGGTAATTAGGAAGAAATATAAAAATCAATTTGTTTTTTAGGCACTCAATGTAAAAAAACTAAATTAGTAAAATTTCTATCTATTGTACCAAAAATATTAAACTCACCAAGATAAAATTAAAAATCTACTATGCTGTTATCTGAGATGCATAGCAGTTCTGTTTACAAGTTATTTCAGGTCAAAGAGACCTACAAAGTCTGTTTGACCTGAAATAACGTTGAAAATCTGGAACTTTTTGTACAGACCTTGTATGTATTCATTTACAGTAGAACCTCTCTAATCCAAACTCCTCTGGACCCAGGTGATTCTGGATTATAGACCTAGTATTTTTTATTTGGTTTATTTTTGCATGCCGAAGAGGCACACTACTGCTTTTCATAATTTACCCATTAAAGACGACTTTGATTCTTAGAAAGAAAAATATGCTGAGTTAAACCACTCCCACCACATTTATTGGCAAGGAAAAAAAATTAAAATGTTGAATAGCAAATTTTCTTACCAACCGGTGTCAATGGGTTAAAGCAGTAGTATGCCTCTTTGAGCATTTTGATTCATATTTTCTTTTGGAAGAAAATTAATAAAGGAATATGCAGTAGAATCTTGAATATGTGGCCTAGTCTCTTGGCACCATGACATCGCCAAATCATCAGAGCTGTTGCCAAACTTCACTAAGTTGCAATTTGGCGAGAGTTACAAAGAAGTTTTAATTGTTACATAAGATAATGACTATTTACTAGCAGAAAGTTACAGTAAATGATAAATAAGAGCTATTCACATAATTTTCATAATATTTATATTCTTGGAGTTTTTTTTTCACGTAATAAATTTTTAAAATGTACAGTACGTAAGAAATATTTACATTATGTATACATTTATGTGTAAATCATTGGCCTACACCAACAGGTCACAAAATATGAATAGGCGTGGTTTTTTGCTCTTAAAATGGTGATTTCGATGTTATGGGGGCAGTAGGAAGTGAGCATTTTTAGAACTCTGGCCTATCCGACACGCCCTTCCGCCACAATAGACCATAGGCCGGATAGTCCAGATTCTATTGTACATGCATATAATAACAGGTAATTTTTAATTTTAAATCATAATTTCAAATTTACATTTTTAGTAAAAAGATCCCTTTACACTTATTCTTTGAACACATTTCGTAGGTATTACTCGAATATAAAAGAAACTGGGGAAAAAAAATTGTTTTTGATGATTGTGAAAGGTGTAAATTTTCTGATTTCATATTCCTTACACAACATTTGTTCTGGTTTTTCACATTCTAGCTTTTTATGAAAGTTCATTTTTCTCACAGATATTTAAAGTGTTTTGTTGTTGTCAGCAGTTTATCCCTGCAACATCACTTCAAATTTTTGGCATGTTTGAAAATGCACTTAGATAATCACTGGAAATAATAGTGGTTTAGAACTTGTCCAGCACTCTAAGGTTAACTGTGCAGTGCAGAGAAATTATATGAAGGAAGAAAAGTTCTGTTTTTAGACCAAAGTGGACATTCTTAATCGCACTCATTGAGAGAGACAGGTGCCATCTTTGTTCCCACTTTCTCATAAGCCCAAAAACTGCAGTGGACACCAAAAATATATCAGGAAAATGTGCTACGAAAAAGATAGAAAATAGCTGGTGCAATAAAGAATACGTCAAAACAGAATTTGTGTAAAGAAAAAACTTTAAATATCTGCTTTGTGGGAGCAGGATTCTGAGCAAAAGTGTCCAGATTATGAATTCATTCACATTCCGGAGGTTCTACTGTAGTTTATTTTCAATCACATATTGATTTTGTTGTTTTTTTTCAATTTAATGGGTAATTTTCATGAATCAGAAAAAATTCATGGAATTACACTAGTGTAATTTTCTCTAAGTCATCAGATTTTTTCTCTTGATGATAAAACTTTAGTTAAAGTTTTATCATCAAGGGAGAAAAATGGAGTCAATTTTTTTTTTTTTTAATGCAGATCCAAGCTCTGGAAACCAAACTTCTTGAAGGCCAAGTTTTCTTAGAATTTGAGCACATCGTCAAAAAGAAGCCAATGGCAGATTTTTCAACTGCTCTGATGACAGAAAATGTTCCCCGTAATCGTTTCAAAGATGTTTTCCCATATGAAGAGAACAGGGTGAAGCTCACACCTACAAATGAGAACAAAACGGGTTATATCAATGCTTCACATTTGAGCGTAAGTTGCTTTGAACAGATTTAATTATGCATGCAATTACTAGTCAGACTGTTTATTTTCTTTGATACAGCTGTCCAGAAAGATTATTTCATTTCTGGACAAATAATGCATTTATCATCTGAAGAAGAAATATTAGGCCACACAATATGACATAAATAGTGAGAAAAGCAGTATTTTCAGTCGAAAATATCTGTTCCAAGTAATGTGTTGAGTGAAATAAGTTTTATTGCAGTTAACCCATGTTAACAAAAAAAGCCTTAAACATTCAGGGAATTTATTTTTTTATTTTGCATCAACTGAAGTTCATTTCATAAGCTGAAAAAAAAATTGTTTGGCTGTGTATATTTATTTTTATTTATTTGTTTTTTTTTTATGGAATGAAACAGATTTTGAAAGAATGATTTGCAATTTTGCTTTTATTTGAAATTTAGTCATAATTTCAAAAGCTGATTTTTATTTTGGGATAACACAAACAGCAAACACCCTATGTACATGGTGATCCGAATTGTTTGTCCGTAGGACCAACTTTGCAACCATTGACTTTAGAAGTGCATTTCCAATTACAAGAGAAGTTTTCAAATGAGAAGCGGTTTCTTTAAATGACAATTTTTGTGGGTGATTTTACACACAAAAAATAAAAACATTAACATTCTATTCAGTCCCCATGTGCTAACCCAATTAGAAAGTTGTTACCCTGTCTCTCCTTAGGCAAACAGAAAGAAATTCCACATAAGTTCAATATTTACTGAGATATTTGAAGTCAAAAAGTGGAGTAAAATTAAGATCAGCATAAACTATTGAACAATCTTTTTTTTCTCCATATATGCTGTTTCTTCCCAATTTTTCACCATTTTTTTAATTCAAATATCTTATCAAATATTGCTCTTAGAAACATAGACTATTTTAGGGGCCTCGGGCGAGACAGGACAACAACTTTCTAATTGGGTTTTTTAGAACACTGGGACGGACTATAAAAAGTTAGTTTTTATTTTTAATGTGTACAATCTCTCAAAAAAAATTTGTCATTTAAAGAAACTGGGAGTCATTTGAAAGTTTTTTGTAACTGAAAGTAAACTTCTAAAGTTACAAAGTTAGCCCTACAGACAAATAATTTGAATCACCCTGTATATGTATCAGATTCTTAAACTTGTTTCTTCATTCTATACCCGTGTTATATTGAATCTGACTGGAGACTTCTTTTCTATTTGCTTTCAGATTTCTGTAGGTGGAGTTCAGAGGTTTTATATAGCTGCTCAAGGCCCATTACCAAATACTCTATATAGTTTCTGGCAAATGGTTTGGGAACATCACGTATCTGTCATTGTAATGCTGACAGAAGTACAGGTATGCAATTTTTATAATGCGTATTTTTAATAATTTGGGATTTTATTCTTTGGTCTTGTAGAGTAAAGGGTATTTTTAAACATGTGTATTTTGTAAATAAATATTTGCATTAGCTCTCTATTCACCTTCCAAAATCAGCTAAGAACTATATAACATGGAACTTTTCATGCACTACCTCTATCAAAGTAATTTGCTGGACAAAAAGTTTATTTTGAATATTTACCTCAATGGGGGGGAAGGAGGGTGCTCCATACAGTTCTAAAACCATAAATCCACAAAAGATAGCTTGGGTTAAAGCTATCATGGAAGTACTCATGTGTACATCTTTTTTTCTTACAGGAAGAAGGGCAGGAAAAATGCTTTCCTTACTGGCCTCAAGAAGATAATAAAACATTGCAAATTGGAGAAGTAAGGGAAAAAAACAATGTGACTGAAATTATTTGTTATTGGTTATTTATTAATTTCTGATTTTCATTTTTGATGAATTACTTTCATACTTTTCTTTATATCAGTTTCAGATTATTCGTAACTTCAGTATGTCCTCGCCAACGTATATAACCTGCTCATTGACTTTGTGCCATATCATCTCTCATCAACAGCGAAGTGTTTGGCATATTCAGTACACAGATTGGCCTGATCACAGTTGTCCTGAAGATGTTAAAGGTTTTATAAGTACGCATACCTGCATATTTCTGATAGTTTTCATGTCCTTGGCGGTTAGCTCACCAGTTTGGTGGGCCTAGATTTGAATCATAGTTAGTGGTTTAGAAACAAAATTTATTGGAAACTAAATCCAAGCTTTTGTGTACATAAAATGGACTTCAAAGTAATAGATATCTGACACACACTATATCATGAAGTTTGCTATAATGCGATATAAAAAGGGGATTCTGCAAAAAAATCATTAAAATTACTTACATAGTTGCACTGATTATAGAAATAACTCACAAATTATAATTTGAAAAGAAAAAAAAGTTGTGTAATTCTGATTTTAATCCATTTGTGTCTTTGATTTTAATAACTTTTGAGTTTCTTATTAACAAGGATGGAGTAATCCATTTGTAGTATGTGAAAACTTGTTTCCTCATCGATGTATCATGATATGGACCAGGTACTAAATTTAGAGGAAAAGTGCAAATGGGTTGAAGGTTAAAAATAATCAGTTGTAACTGCAAAAAAAATTTGCAAAATATGTGAAACTATTATGTCAAAAATGTCAATACAGTCCATCATATCCAGTTTTGAGACTTGCTATCAGTGCCGTAACTAGGCAGGTGCAACAGGTACACCTGCAAAGGGCCCAATTGAAAGGGGGACCCAGAAGGGCCCGAATGTAAATTTTTGCATGGGGTACAAAAATGACAAGTTATAGCAAGCACTGCCATAACTAATGTATAATGTTAGAACTCTATTGGCCGCAGTTAGCCATCCAGAAAGTGGCAGATGCACAGGATTTCCAATTGACAAATCCTCTGGAAAATTTCCGAACTTTATTACTTTGAATGTGTCTAATAAATATAGTACTGCTGGTCTTTGCTCAGCATCTTCATTTACTTTTAGAATCAAACAATCTACAGATTCATACTCCACCACAGGGAGTTTTCACACCCAGTAAGCTGTTATGCAATAGACACAGAAAAGATTTTGACCTTGTTTAGATGCACCATCTATATCTGTGGTTCCTAACTTGTAAGTGTGAATGCAAGCTGATTCCCCCCCATTAGAAAGTTTCACCACAGAGAGAAACTGGTCTACTATGGTACAAATATTCAATCATTTCACTTCACTCACAATTTCAAATGTAGATGGTGGCACTAAAAATTCCCAACAACAACACTACATACACACTCAGACTGTTAGGTACACGCTCTGTGTTCCAGAATCTGTAACGAAGCTGGGCTGAAAGATCTCTGCAACGGGATAAGTCCAGTGGCAGAGTCCTGGCGTTCATTGATTCATCCACTGTAGTGGTCTTCCCACGGGCAGTTCACACATGCTCTAGTCACACTCGGGCAGTTGGGAGATGTGCTAAACTTGTTACCACGACCTCAGCTAAAGGATGTGGGCATGGAAAGCTAGAGATGACTACATTTGATCTACACTGTTATCATCATGTCTGATTTCTCCTAAAAGTCAGACTTCAAACCTGTACAATTGCAAGTCTGAACAACTGTGAACCACTGAATCCTGGTCAATTGTGGTAACTAGTTTCAAAATATAATGTAAATTAGACATACTCACGTCTACTTTGGGTGGGTGTTTGGGTAGGTTGTGGGTGGAACTCGAGGTGCAGATACTTCCTTGGGATGAATTCTGAGTCATTTTGTTCGGACAAAATGGGTGAAAGCTACACAATGAAATTGGAAAAAAATTGAATAATATTTTTTGAACACATTTGCGCGACCAATAAACATTGAAATATTAATGATGTTTTAATTTATTTTACTTTATTGAACCATAAAATAAGCATAACAAACTTTTGCATTTCGATTGTGTAATTTTGACTAATATTAAAAAATTTGAGAAAAATATTCAATTTTCATAAATTCAAGTACGATGCATGACTGGAAGATCAACTGATTTTAAATTATTTTGTAATTTTTCTTATTAAAGGAGGCAACTTTTCCGCACTATAGGGATTTGAAATGAACACATAAAAAATATTGTGGGATATTATTTTTTGGGAGCTAAAACTTGCAGATGAAATGTAGATGGGAAAACATCCTATTTTTTTTAATTTAAAATTTTTTAACTTTTTTTTCCTCTTAAATGTCTAGATATGTAACTCGTATGCTGAAAGTTATTTACCGTTTTTAAAATTATTATTAGTGCAAAAATTTCCTTTTTGTTATTTTCAATATTATAATCAGCATGTTAAGCTAAGCAAACACAGAAATCACAACTTCTACCCTGAAACAAAGAAAAGGTTCTTTTGTTAGTATTATGAAAATCATTTGTCCTGTCAAATGCTTTATTTTCCTGCTTATTTGATTTTCCTTTTTTTCAGAATTCATGAGTGAAGTTGATGCAGTTCGGCGCTTGGCTGTGAGTCAATTACCCCAGGAAAGCCAAAGCACATCCCCAGTGGTTGTTCACTGCAGTGCAGGTGTGGGAAGGTCTGGCGTTGTTATTCTGTGTGACATCATGCTATATGCACTGGACCATAATCAGGTATTATAAATTACTCTTGTGATCCTACAGCAAAAAAAAAATGCTTTTTCTTCTCTTTTTCTTTTGTTGAAAGCAAAAATGAGTAGTATTTTGCAGGTATAATTAGTTTCAACCAATAAATTTCAGGCTATAGATATACCAAAAGTCCTCACCCAACTCCGCATGCAACGTATGCTCACAGTACAGACACTGGCTCAGTACAAGTTTGTATATGTGGTTCTTGTGATGTACCTTCGAAATTCTCGTCTTATATAAAAAATGTGATCGATGGCATTAGTTGTACAAGTTGAAACTTTTGGCGAGTACAGTATTAATCCTGTTAAATGTTGTGCAATGTTTTCGATGAAATTCATTTCTTTTTTTTGTGACTGCATTATAGAATGTTTGTAATTTTAATCAATTTAAAAAAAGAAAGAAAAGTGAGAGAAAGACATCGTAGTGGGTATGTTTAAATGTTTATTTTATGCATGACTTGCAACAATTTGAACTGTTTTTTACTGTTAACGTGTAATTTTTTCTCATTATTTTCAATTGAAGGTTAATAAAGATCTTTATATAAAATAAAGAGAGAGAGAAAAAAACTGCATGTTTATAATGTATTTGTGCTATCTATGATTAACTTGAAACGTTTTGTAAATTTTTTCTACAAATGATATTAAATGCTGTGATGCGTTGAAAAATTGTTACTAGTTACTACGTATTTGAGAAAATACTTGTGATTCTGGTTTTTAATGTCTCTAAATCCTCATTTATGAATTGCGATAAATGTTTGTGTATTTTTAAACCCAGTTCTTGAATGTATAGAAATGTTCTCGCTTGAAATTTATTTTCTTTTTTGCTATATATTTTCATATGACGTATTTTAATGGGTATAAGGAACACCCCATGAATTTTTAGAAAAAAAAGATGGTGTATATGATTTAGAAAAATCATCGCTGTCATTTGATATCATCACAATCGCAGACTTTTGGGAAAAACTGAATTAACTGATATACAGGGTGGTTGTAATTAAACTGACACTACTCTGACCTATGTAGTAGCACCTGTTCTGGTGGACATATTCCATTGAAACTTGATATGTAGGTTAAATGAACCATGGGGGGGGGGGGAAACTGCAATGAAAATGTGCCACTTTTTTTTCACTTGGTGTTAAAAATATTTAACTTCTTTTTTTAAATTGCAGTTTTATTCCCACCCATAGTCCATATAACCTACATATCAAGTTTCAACAAAATACAGTAGACTCTCAGTAACTCGACACCCCAAAAGTATCGACAAACATGTCGAGTTAGCAGCGTTTCACTCTCAATTTTTGTCCGATCGTTTTTGTGTATGTGATTATATACATTCTAACAATTGTATTAAATAAAATGCTAATTCTCATTAATTTTAATTTGGGGTTGTTTCAAAATAGAATCAAAACATAAAAAAAAGTTTACCTCATGAAAAATAGTCAAGTACATTTGCTTGTTTTCCTTTCCGAAGAGAAAACAAAAATTTTTCTACGCTATTCAATTTATACCGCGATTGTTCGGCTTTTTCCTGACTAGGAAGTGACGTATCACATCTAGAGTTTTTAGTGCATCATGGAGAGATGGTGCAGATACTTCATCTGAACTTTCTGATTCTATTTCTTTGAAACATGAAACACTTGCTTTGGGTGATTGATTCTAGAATATTGTCGTCTGCTAAAAGTCCTGAAGTTACAAGATCAGAATCAATACTCACAAATTCATCATTGATACAATCACCCAGTGCTATTTATGCTTTCTTCCCACTTAATCTGGGAGGAATCTTCAGGAGAAATAATCTTTTTATTTTAAGTAATTAATTTTCTTTGGAGAAATTATCGTTCTCCAAAGACTCGGAATAAAAACCAACATGACGGAAGCAGTTCTGAATCGTGGCACTTGTGTCTGAGTTCCAAAAATTTCCCTCATTTTTTAGCATTCAACAATGCTAAAAAATGAGGGAAATTTTTGGATGTTAGAATCGACACAGAAATTTCTGTTTTAGATGTAGTGGAAACGATTGATTCTGCATGGAACTCAGGCACAAGTGCCACAGTTCAGAACTGCTTCCGTCATGTTGGTGTTTGTTCTGTCTTTGGAGAACAATAATTTCTGCAAAGAAAATTAGAACATTGCTAAAAGTTTTGAGGAAATGATTAATTTGATAAAATATCTAATACTATCAATGTATAAGAAACCTTTCTAGTTTTTGGACTCCATTTTTGGCAAAAAAGTAGTTCCTTATACACCTTAGAATATGGCATTTCATATATCCCTAGTTTTCAAGTTGAATTTTTTATTGCCCGATGCATGTGCTTGAAATGATAGTGATATATTCATTGTTCTAAATGCTTACTCTCACCACCCCCCCCCCCTCCTGTTAGAATGAATTTTTTTATAATATCAAAATAATGAACTATTATGACTTCATAGGACAGCTCTAATGAAAAGTAATATTCGCTCATGTGTTCGAAAAATACTCTTGCATTTAAATGTTTTCATGTATCTTTTTTTTTTTTACTTGGTAATGAATATGAGGAAATATTTCATAATTTTCCTTTCTCGTGCTCAGAGACTAGACCTTCATTTTGATGATAGCTCAGTTTATGTGTGGTGTGAATCACATAGAGAAATGATTGATTAATCAGCCATGTACAGGCATCCACTACCGTTAATTTTTGTTTATTTGATCTGTACATAACAAATTATTTTAATAAGTCATATTTGGATTCAGTGACTAAATTTCTGCAGAGCTTCTTCAACAATCGTACCATTATCCATCTATATATGTTTAAAAAAATAAAAGATTGATTGTAAATAACGCACATAAAAACATATTTTTGTTCATATATTTTTCTATGTGTAATTATAATCTGGAAGAAGGGGAAAAAAATGTTGATTTCTGGTGACTATACTTCTTTTTAAATGAAAGAAAAAATTGGATTTCTATACGTCTGTTGATAAATCGAAATCTTACAAAAGTTGTGCCAAAAATTTAATTATTTTCAATAGTTGAGATGAAATATTTGCTGCACATGAGAGAGAGAGCACAAAGGTTTTCACTCTTTAATTTCACTTGCACTTAGGTGGAGAAAAACCCATTTTTGGGCCTGTAATTATTTTCTTGCGAAAGTATGTGTGTCTTAAGAAAAGCAAAAAAATTTTGTTTTCCAGAAATTACCAGAATTCAAATTTCATACAATCTTTTCCATCATTGTATAAGCAAATCCAGACGGCAGTGTGTAGTATATACATTGCAAGATATGGCGATACCTGATACAGGAGTGCATCCCAATCGTTACATTATATTGGGAATATGGTGGAAAAGTTTTGTCCATACCTAGTATAAAATATCAAAATTTTGTTCCATTGCCCCTTTAAAAACGTTTTGTTCTTATCTTCCCCCACATCACCTACTTTGGAAAATACTTGTATATATTGTGTTGAATTTCACAGCATATAACCTGATTATTTTCTGTAAAATATGGTGAATAATTTTTCTGTGGCTTCCGAGTGAGTTGAGGCAATGCAAAGGCTTTTGACATTGCAGTCTTAGAATGTAAATGCCCTCTGGTCCACAAATGTCTGTCAATTATATAAAGAACAAATGAAATTGTGCATTTTTAGTCTTTCTCTTTACCCTTCCTCCTAAGGATGGAGGGGAATCGGTTATGGGAATGTTTACCTTGACTTTGCATCTGTTCTTACATCATTAGGCCTAGAAAAAATTACTCGTGCAAGTCTGGGTATTACAGTACTCACATCTTCATCCAAACTTTAAACATATTTCTAATGTTTTAATGGTTTTGACGCCTTCTTGTCTTGCATATCGCTACATCTACATATGGGTATCTCACACTTCTCAAATCCTGCTTCATTTATAGGATATCCTATATCAAGGTTTACATCTATGAGAAAAAATCAGTTCTCACTAATAATTTGGTTCATTTCAGGCTATATCAAGACGAACTCAAAATTCGAATCAGATGGTTTGCATACTGTGGCTCAATCCAGAGCCAGTCTTAATGCTGATTTTGAGTGTGAGAGTCAATGAGTCTGATTTTTATTATTCCCTTCTTGACCCCTCAAAAATGTTAAAACTGTGAATTGTTGGATTTTTAAATTTCACACAATTGTCTTTGAAAATCTGTTTCCACTCAGTTGTCCATCTGTTGTTTTTGTGCTCCGTTATGAACAGTTGCACATCACAGACTGGCTCTGGTTTTATTTGAAATCTAGTTCACAGGTTTTATTCTCTCTAACAGCCCAGATGAATCAAGTTTTCAGACTGAATCCAGCTGTGCAAGTTTGCATGGGTCTTTTACTCCATTATAGTTATTGATTTTATGAATGTATGTTCATAGTTGTGTGTGTACATATAAAAAAATGTTTTTAACTTTCAAAATGTTCATAAAAACAAGGGTTAATATTTTTTCATTCAAATTTAATATTCGTTGCGAAAAATACATACATATATTTTATATATTGTGATCATGATATTCCTGAATTAAAGTTATATAATAAAAACAACAAGGATACTTCACATTGTGAATTCAAACCCTGGTAACATCTATTGCATGTAGCGGAAGTTTAAATTCCATGTATTTTATTAATACGAAATCCTTATGCATGTTTATCATTTTGTATTTTCTAACAGGATATTATGGGAAATATGTTTTCCCCAGACTATCGCAAAACTGAAAATATGCTTTGCAGAATCATCTTCCTTATTTTAACAAATTCACATCAGGCGAGTTTTGTTAAAGTTTCCCTATAAAATGGCATATTTTAATGGTATAAAAATATTTCAACATATATGTGATTTTTTGTTAGTATGATAATTAGTGCGAATGGCTTCCTTTGTGTAAAAGTACTTAACAGAATTTGAAAACGAGAATTCTCATTGATGTGAATGTGTTTCAAGTGTTATTTGTGCTTTGAAATAAAAAATATGAAGTTATTAAAACAAAATATGGTTAAAAGCCTGTGAAAAAGTAATCGTCCGGTTCGAACAAAAGTCACTGTTCTTGAAAATATGATTTCTATACAAACGACAAAACTTAGTATCATCATTGCTAGCTATGTTTGGCAATAAAAAATTGTAAAAATATTGAATATTTGGGAAAAAAATCTTATTCCCTGAAATTCCTATGTATCTACTGCTTTGCTTAAGCGTGTTTGAAATTGTATTTTGTGATTTGATATATGAAAATGCTGTGGTATTTAAATCCCCCATTTGTAGATTTCTGTCCCTTTTTCATTTTTCTATGTTTCGTAACTTGTCCTGTTGGGGGGAAAAAAAGCTGATTGTGCCATTGTATACCTAATTGTGACCGACATAACATGATGATATGCCAGTTGAAAATTTTTGTGTATGTTTATCATTTTTTAGTGTTTTATCCTCACAGTGTGCATAAATAGCTGCCTTTGAAAGGCTCTTGGTATGGTCCTTTTGTCCTGGTGAAATTGCCCGTTTCTAAAAGATTTGTTTGACGAAAAGTACAGTGTTGCGCTAGATGCATTTTTTTAGAAAATCTGTTACGAGTTGCCATTTCTGCAAATTGTATCATTTTATGCACTTTTTTTTAACATTAATGGCAATTGTGAGTTTAAGATTATATTTATTTGCTGCTGCTTCTAGTAGTGTGATGTACAAATGATTTTATTTATTATTCGCTTGATTAAAAACTTGTGTAGTGTACATAAAATACTGTTTTTTAATAAATAAATGTTCTGATGTTTATAGATGTTCTTCCTTTTCTAGTAGATTCGTGTGTGTTTTTATCTGAGAATATATTTTATAAAACAATCACTGCTATTTTTATTCGCATTGGGAAGAACTGGGGGGGGGGGAAGAGCGTCAAATCAAGAGTTGAAAGAACAAAAACAGCTGTATCAACCAAAAAAAATCGGCAGGGGATGCCAAACACATAGGTCATGCATGGGTAGAGTTTTTTTTCGCGCTGTTCCTGCTGGGGTGACAATTTTCACTTGCTGTTACCATTGGTCTGTTTTTCTGAAATTGTTTCTGCTGAATCAATTTTACACCTTCAGATTCCATTTATAGGAACGAGCTAAAAGAAATTCCGGGTTTGCTGATGCCAATTTATTATTGCCGTTAAATTTCTTTGAAACAAGCTGTTTATATGGTTGAATCAATGTGGTCGACCTGTGTAAATCCTTAATGTTCATTTATGTAATTTAGTACAGTAGACTGAATATTATAGCCGTCCAGTAAAATAGTGGCAAGTACTGAGTGGGCTTGGGGACTGGATTCAAGTTTATGCCTATGATAATTTGGCATTACACAGGGCGCATGGCATTTTACTGGCGAACCGTTGATCCTAGAGGTATACTTTCAATTGGAAAAAGTTTTCAAACAACGTTTAGTACTCTGATACATCATTCATGTTGCAAGGGTTGCTATAGTTATTAAAATAAATTTAGCAATCCCTGTATGACCCAAAACCCAATTAGAAAGTTGTTGCCCTGTCTCTCGATGCTCAAAGTTTCTAAGTGCAGTATTCACTGAGATATTCGAAAAACGGTGGGAATTTGCAGATAAAACAACTGTGGGTAAAATGGTTTTTATATGCATTTAGAACTGCACTTGACCATCCTGGACACATTCCCAAATCACTTGGATTCACGAAACATTCAGAGGTCACAAAAGTGGCTCTGCAGAGGACTTATCAATAGGGAGAAAGTTCTAGGTCCCCGTAAAGAAATTGACAACATTCCTTTTAACAAGTGAGAGAGAGAATTTAACATTTTTCACACTTTATTTCATGAGCGCTGACAGGTTTTCCAAACATATGATGCTTCCCTGCACTTGTTATCAGCACATCGATGGTGTTCCCCAGATACTCTGTCATTTTAGGGACAAGAACCTGCTCATAAAATTTATTGTGGCCAACGTAATATTTAGAGTCACTAGATTCTTCTGTTACTAAAACTTTCTGGATAGACCCAACACTCTTGTCGTAGCACTGATAGGAACGAAACAGTTCATTCAGTCGCTTAGTGCGTTGCTTCACTTCATTTGCGGGTATGCGCTGCATTCGAGCGGCGGGAGTTCCAGGCCTAGGGAAAAACTGGTTTATAAAAAGCACAGGAAACTTGTAATCCTGAACGAGTTGCATGGTTTCCTCAAAATCCTCTTCTGTCTCTGTCGGAAAACCACAAATTATATCTGTGGCGATAGTGATACCAGGAACTCTTTGTTGAAGAAAATCAACAACAAGCTTGAAATCTTCTATACAATACTCTCGTTTCATTTCCCCGAGTACATAATCACTTCCAGACTGTACAGGCACATGAAGGAATGAGTATACTCGAGGATGGCTCAGGATTATAGCCATGTCCTCTAAAAGTTCTAAGATGTACGGTGGGTTGGTCATTCCAAGGCGCAACATGCATCCCTCTGGTATTATTTCCGTAAGCTTGTACATAAGCACTGCCAACGTCTGTCCTATATCCCGTCCATAGGCTCCAGTATCTTCGGATGTCAACCATATTTCTTTGACCCCTTCTGTGAAAGCCTGTTTAGCCCTTTCGACTATTTCATTGACAGGATAGCTTCCTAGTTTACCCCTAGCATGTTTCGTTTTGCAATACGTGCATTGATTCAGACAGCCTGTACTTATCGGGATTATTTCAATGAGAGGATTCTTCCTCACCTTCGGAAGCTGGAGGGATGACCCTCCTAATTTCTTCCCACCAGATTTCTTCACTCCAAGCAAGTGAACCGAATTTCCCTTCAAAGTCTCTTCAACAACTTCCACAACTCGATCAATTTGTTGCACTCCAATGATACTGAGCCCATGCAGATACGATGCTTTCGGAGTTGCTTGTGATACACACCCTGCAACCACAACATATTTGTTTTTATCTAGACCGCTTTTGATAGCATTACGAAAATGATCTTCAGCTGGGTTCTTGACCGTGCAGCTATTCAACAACCATAGGTCGGCGCTATTCTCATCATCAGTGATCTTGTACCCATATTCGCTGAGCATACCAGCCATGTATTCACTGTCAGATCGATTATGAGTACATCCCCAAGTCTTTATGTATATTTTTTGAGTGCCTGGTATGATGCTATCAGCAACGGGTTCTTCGCTGTTTTCATTCTCTTGTCTGCTTTCTGCGACATTATAAGAATCTATATGACTAGACTGCAGGTGACTAGCTAAATCTTCTATGTCAATGGATTCCATTTCTTCGGAATATCTGAAATAGAAGACCGAACAAAAAACAATTACAAACAATGTCCTATTTTTTTCATTTGAAAAATTATATAGTCTTATAATTTAATTGCGCCAGGCAGGCACACTTTTAGATTGTGTGATTTTGTTGCACAACAAGGCTCATCCTCATGTTGCAAACATTGAATAGGATGCTTTAGCATGGAAATGATATTGACCTATTTGTGCCACTTAATCTACTGTCTCGATTTGTCACCATGTAATTCAATTTAACCAAAAGAAATGAATGAAGATAAGCAACGCCAAGCAAACAAAATCACACCACGTGGAAGTATACATGGTTGCCAATGCTTGATGGTTTTCTATCTTGGATAAATAATCCTTTGTGATTCTTGTATATTTTTTTTAAATATTCCTACTGGTCATGATGTCTATGCTTTGAATCATAATAAAGGACATGGTTGGTTATACAGGGTGTCCGAGAAAGATCTTTATTATTCTAAACATTAATAACAAAAATGCAAAAAGGTGAAATGAATGCAGTTTGCGGCAAAAGAATGAAGAAATTAACAGTTTTTTTAGTATCAATTGCCTGAAGTAGACAGTGCTAGTTGCTCAGCAGCTGTAATAAGAAACAAAAATGCCAACCACGCAGCGTGTATTGTGGTTGGTGGAAACAAAATCACCAAAAACCAGGCAAAGAAAGTTTTGTCTAATAAACCATAAAAATCCACCAAGTATGCCTTCAATTTATGTATAGATGCAGAAGTTTAAAGACACTGTGTGTGTGTGGAAATGTTGAGCATATGAAAAATTACGGCCCACCATCAACATCAAAAGAGTGTCAAGCGAATCAGAGAGACATTTCAGTCAAACATGAATGAGACAGCCCGAAATGTAATGTTTGGTGAGGTCTTTTTCACGAGGCTGTAATTGACACTTGGTGAGAAATCTAGAAATTCACATGCTCAACATTTCCATCTGTGTCTTTAAACTTCTGCATCCATGCATAAATTGAAGGCATATTTGGTGATTTTTTATGGCACACATCAGGCGCAAACTTTCTTTGCACTGTTTTCAGTGATCCCATTTCCATACACATTGCGCTTTCTCCTGCGCAGTCACCATTTTTGTTTCTTATTATAGCTGCCAAGCAACTAGCGCTGTCTACCTCAGGCAATTGTACTGAAAAACTGTTAGATTTCTTCATTCTTTTGTCACAAACTTCATCTCGTTTCACCTTTTCATATTTTTGAATAATAAAGATCTTTCTCTGACACCCTATATTGCTTTACAGTGAAGGATTCTTTATGAATTCCACAGAGCAGAGCCGACCTCAGAGGTGTGCGACAGTTAGTCGCACCAGGCCCTGAATTTTAGGCCCCCCCTCCCCACACTAATAGTAATACAAGCGAAAAAAAACTATGTATATCAAATCCTTTTTGTGCATTAAACAAGGTGTCTGAGCTTCAACTATGTAATTCTGAGTTTTCATCAATTCTGGAATTGTTCTTTTCATTCATTCCGACATGATTTCCTTAATTCTGAATTTGCATGAATTCTGCATTGCTTGCATAACTTTTCGTTGATCATGGAATTTTTTTTTTCAATTATTCGCAATTTCCATTGATGCTTGCATTATTTTTCATTAATTATGGAATTATTTCTTTCAATTATTTTTCTTATTCCTAATTCATTGATGCTGAATTTTCTTTAGTTCTCAGTTAATTTCTTTTCCTGTGTCCTATTTGTTCTGTTTGAGAATTATTCATTAATTTAATTTTGTTTTTTAGTTTTTAATTTTCATTTTGAAATTTTCATTAAATTAATTTTCTTAAGAATATTTTTCAGCATTTCTATAAATTCTGTGATAATGTATTAATTTTTTGTTGCCGATTTAACCCCCCCCCCCTCAGATTTTTAGATACCTGCTAAGGAGAGCCCCAACATTTTTTAGAATCTCCAGTGCGCGCTATTAATTTCAGACCGGGCCCCAGAGGAATGTTTACAAGATGCATGCTCAGCTACATGGTAGGCTTACGGCAAAACCTGTAAATAACAGATACCCCATGGGACTGTAAGTACAATTCACTAACGTCGAGTATCCATTAATATATAGTGAAAAGCATTGTGTGACTCCCCGTTTTAAAGATTTTAAAAGTGTTCATTAAGGGGCCATTCAAGTATTACGTAAGCAGATTTCAGCCATTTTTGACCCCCCTCTCCCCCCCCCCCCTTGTCAGCAAAACACTGACCCTCCCCCTCTGTCAGCAAAATTTCGTCAGCAGCTTAGAATATTTCATATTTTCAAAAAGGAGTGGTTGAAAAACCCCCTCGACGCTGACGTAATACTTGAATGACCCCTAATGGGAGGTGTCCACTGATGTTGATTGTTCATTATGGAACTTTCACTGTAGCAGTAGTGTATGAAATACAGTTAACATCAATATAACAATACTCAAGGGATGGGAAGAATCACAGTTTTTAAGGATTTACTATCATAGATAGAATATATTAACACTGAATGAATGAATGCCAGGACTCTGCCACCAGACTTATCCTGTTGCTCAGATCTCTTCCAGCCCAACTTCGCAGCACAGTCTGGAACAAAGTAAGTTCACTTAACAGTCTGAGTGTGTATCTAGTGTTTTGTTTGATTTTTTACTGCTGCCATCTATATTTCAAATTGTGAGTGAAGTGTAATGATTGAATATTTGTACAATTGTAGGCCTGGTGCTTTCTATGACAAGACTTTTTTTATAACACAGAGATCTGCTCGTATTCACACCACGTAGTTGAAAACCACAGGCAACCAACTTCAGCTGACCAGCACTGTGGGGCCGGTTGGATTCGAACCCGGATCCTTGCAATACAAGTCTGTCACTATGGCCACTTGACCCTCACAGCAGCAATACATTAACACTATGAAAAGTGCATTAGAACCAAGGAGTAATATCGTCATGTAGGCAATTATCATTAAAAATGCAATCATCAATTATTATTTATTACCATTATGTAGAATTTTCAATCATTTTTGAATAGCATGATTGAATGTTGCGAAGGTCACATTCACACACCCCCTCATGGGAATCATAGCCCTTCATTCTCGTCAAATAAATAAAGATTCACCAAAAAGAGATTATCTAATATAAATTCTCAAGGGGATAAATAGCGATTGATATTAATGGCTAAGATTCTGTGAATTATGTTTCAGCCGAATTGGCAGGTTTTTTCTCCCACCAGTAAAATAGTTTACTTCGGCAATTTGGATCTTTGAGAGAAAATTGTCCGTTAAGTGACTGTTACTTTTCAAGCCAAGGTGCTATTATTGTCTTTTTTTCACATAATTTTCAATTCTTATTGTCATTAGTGCCTTAAACCTCGTCCATTAACGCTTTTCATTGTTACTTAAATATGTAAACGTGGTTTGTTAAATTTTCCATTTTTTCCATGGATGAATATTCTTCAATCTAATGAGAAAACATTTGTTTTTAACAAAAGTCAGTCTTACACCAGCAAAATATTTCTTGACCAAAACATGCTATTAGAATAATGGAAAATTCCCAGTATATGGTAAGTGTGTGTGTGTGTGATGCTGCTTGGCAACTTTTCTTTTTTAATCACCAGATTCGATTTGGCATTATCTACTACAGTTACTATGGGAACACCCAATAATGCTTAAAATATACCAGATAGGAAGGTGTTGGCGATACATCACTGTTTCGGCATTATGGAAAAAGGTAAATTCCCAATATATGGTATACTGCTGCTTGACGACATTTTTTTTTTACCACCAAAACCGATTTGGCGGTATTTGCTAGAATTACCAGAGTAATGATATCTACACCCAATAGTGTTTAAAATATGAGACAGAGAGGATTATTTTAGCGGGATATCACGGTTTTGGTGCAATCTGAAACTTGGTGAGAGAAAGGTATACAGTACTGTATAGTGGGAAATAATCGAAATTTATTTAGCATTTATTGATTTTTAACGTGACCTTATTTATTTTATAAATTATTGTTTTCTTTTGTGGTATTTGAATGTTGTGCTGTTTTTTTGTTTTGTTTTTTTTGTTGGCAGCCATCTTCACTTTCTATAATGTTGACGTTCTGCGAACATAAAAGTTCTGGTCGCAAAATTCATTTTAATTCAAGTCAAATTCAAAATTAATCTTGAATTCGATCATTTCATCTACAACAGTGAGTAACTCCCGATATAAGGAGTTTTCTTCTTCGTTTCTGCTACTGATGAAGGAACTTCATATAGTTCCGAAACGCGTACAGCCGTGGTTCTTTTTGCAATTTTGGGTTCATCTACGTCAGCTTTAAATTGTATTATCTAACCCAAAAAGTAATTCATTTCTAGAAAAGTTCTGGGTTGTCAAAACGCCAGAACCTTGGCACAATCAGAAATCGCGGTACAGATGCAGTATAATCCAGACCGCCAAAGCAGTAGGCCTATAATCCAGATCATCAAGGGTGCCATAAGTCGCCAAGGCAGGCATAAAATAGTGCCACGTTAATGTAATTTTTTTATATTTTCCATTCCAGGTGGTGCTAGTAACGCGGGCTATTCAAATGGTGTCTCCACTTTGTGTAATATTATTTGAAATAACGTCATTTCATTTTCCGTTGTCTAAACGTGTCGTTATCTTGTCTCACTAGGATTGTTTCTGTCGGTTGTATTTTTACGATATATTTATTCTTGTTATTTTTTGTAACTCCTGCCCTTTTTCAGTGTCGTAAAGAAATATCATTATTTTAGTTTACTATTATTTTAAAGAGTGGATACCCTGAGAAACTTATGCTGTATCAAATACAAATACAAATACAAATACAAATACAACGCCACAACAGGCAAATTGCCCAACGAGGTGGCTGACTTAAGAACATCATGGATCCCCGAGCCATTTTTTGGAGGCCCTACCTACTACTGCTACACCCCAAATGCACCCCCCCACGAACCTGTACATGCGGGAATGTGCGTGTATGTGTAGTGCAACCTGACGTAAAGTTTGTTTTGCCATCTGCCACCAGTTTTTTTTCTAACTATGAGTGAAGTGTTATGATTGAATGATTTATCGTTGTAGGACTGTTGCTCTCTGTGGCGAGACTTTTTAAGAGGGAGATCGGCTCGCATTTGCGCCTTGAAGTTGGGAACCACAGAAAACCAACTTCAGCCGACCACTATTATTTCAAAGAGAGTCTCGAAATTTTTTTTTTCATACTGGGGCCATTCAAGTATTACGTAAGCAGATTTTTAGCCATTTTTGACCCCCCGTCATCAAATCCGAAACCCACCTCGATGCTGACGTAATACTTCAATGACCCCACTGAGAATATTTAATAGTACGATTATTTGTAATATTATCGTTGGTTTCCGCTTTTGTCATGTTTTCTACGCTGGGTTTTTTCTTCATCAATAGTCAGTCAGGGCCTTGGCGACTTTTTTTCTCGGGCCATCGGACATGTTTGGCGCCAAAAAGAGTCGCCAAGGGATCTGGATCATACTGCATCTGTTCCGAAATTGCTAACTTGGCGGTAAACCTCGATTAAGGAATCTTAGCCACAATAAAATGATACAAAAATGTTCTCGTCTTTCCTAAACTCTTTAAAACTCATCGCTCTAGCTCTTATAATTAACAAACATGGGTGGGAATTTCAATTGCACGGACAACCGCTGCTTGGCGACTTTATTTCTAATCGCACGATCCGATTTGGCACTATTCTCTATAGTCATCAACGGAACTAAATGAAATAATAAACAGGATCAAATCAATTTTTTTCAGTGTCATCCTGGATCATGCGGGCCGCTTTGAAACACTCAATTCTAATTATTTACATAATTGAATAAATAAAATGTTCGGCATCGCGATGGTGTTGATTGTGAGCTCGCAATGAATTCGAGAAATCATCCGTGAATTCATCCTTACCTCCGATATCCACGTGGAAATATTAGACACGAGTCCTAATTTAGGAAGAATCTTGAGAAATGATTGTTTGTCAACAAAGTAAAGATGCGTGCGCATTGGACGCCGTCTCTGTTATGGACTTTTCACCTCTCTCTCTCAAAAGTTTTTCATATTTTCTCCCCTTCGCTGTATTTCCGTTCAAAGAACTAGAAATTAGTCACCTGGCAGCCGGAAGAAATTAGTACATCAAAGGATATTCAGATTTCATTCAGAACAACTACGGGTCACATATATCTTCAGTGGTTGTCAACTTGAAATACAGATGGCAGCACCAACTAACATGAATTGGTGTGTGTGTGTGTGTGTGTGTGTGTGTGTGTGTGTGTGTGTGTGTGTGTACATCGATTTTATCATGACCATATAACACGGGCAATTTTTTATGGGACATTGTTGCGATCTTGAAAGATTCTGGAAAGGTGTGTGTGCTGTCATCTGTCATGAAGCTGGAGAAACTGCGAAAGTTTGTTTGTTCTCTAACAGATGGCAGAACAGGTTCCAACATCAGATTTTATTTGTTAACGTTATCCGTTATCAGGATGACCATAGTTTTAGTTTATCGACAATATTGTCGGAAGTAGGAAATTTAGGTATGGGACATTGCGAATTTTCTCACTGACAATATCGGTAATGATAGTTATATATGGGTAAATTGCAGAAAAATTATAAATAAGTGGGAAAATTGCGGTGTTTTTACAGAGCGCCTCATAAATTCGAAAAAAGGTTAAAAATTCATTGGAAAATATGAAAGCGGTTAGCGAAAAAGTCATTATTATGAAGGAAGATTTCCCCCCCCCCTTTTGGAAAAAGTGGCCAACAGAGGGCTCTGCTTGAAATCAAATCACTGAAAATATGCAAATCCTTTAAAGTACAGGAAGTTCGATTTTAAGCTTATTTCCGGATTCTCCTGTTGCTCGTGCTTTCGCAAAATTAATATTGATGGATTTTCTGATGAAGTTTTTTCTTCTTTTTTAACCGCATTCACGAATCAACGGCTGAAGCGCTAACTTAATAAGCGTTCATTCAATTTGTCTATATATAATACAAAATATATAGAAAGTACGCAGGATGCCCCAAGGCCAGCATTTTCGATGCCCTAATTAAAGCCTCCCAGATATTACCGTCTAGGAGGCTTTGCCCTCGCCCGTAAGTTTAATAGGGCCTCTTACATTGGTTTTCTAGAAAACTGAAAAAAAAAAGAATACATTTACCGACGACTACAAAAAATTAGGAAAATATTTAGGATAATTAGCCCCTGGCCCACCTTATTAACCCCTGAACGAATGGGCCCACCCATGGTGGCCGGGGGCCTCAAGGGAAGAGGCCCCCGGATTGAATCAAGGGCTTCACAAAAATGAGAATAACTGATTGAAATTTTCAAGAATTTTCCAGATAGGGCTTCAGAAAAATCACTTGGCCCGGGGGCCCATTATGCTCTTAAGACGGTCCTGCCTATAGGATAGGTCCATACCAGCTTTTTCCCTTGTGGGGCGGGGGCCGTGCATGGAAATATTGTAGAGTACCGCAGGATAACTAAGCCTGCCCCCCCCCCCCGTCTTCATATAATGAAATCATTTGCGTACACGTCTTCCACAATCTGTTGCTTGTAAGAAGAAGAAGCGGCATAAATTAAACGTACATGAACTGCTTTTCACTTCCTGAAGTGAAAAGCAGTTCAGAAAGTAATTACATTTCACGTATATTCACTGAAATATGAAGAATACCCAGAAAACGTAAAAAACGCACACACAAGAAACAGAAGAAACTCGTTTATCCGTACAACTTTGTTTCAAGAAATCTAACTGAGACTCAATTCGAACGATACATGAAATAACGGCGAAGTCCTTGTATGTACCTGTAACAGGTTACAGAATGCTGTGCCTTTGTGGAATTGCGTCTCCCACGGAGTACGTACGCATCCATCGAACAACAAATTGTCGGTGTTGAACAGCGTGTGGTCAAATGAGAAATGCAGATAAAACTTCGACTATTCGAATTATGATAAGAGTGACCAGATTACCAGAGTGTTTTTAAAGACTTTCCCTGTGTTATTCACAATTTTCGGCTGCCCCAAAACATGCTATTACTCTGATTTGTCATCTTCACTGTAATCGTACTCACAGATGATTTTCATAACTTTAACCCATTAACGCCGGTTGGTAAGGAAATTTTCTATTCGAAATTTTAGTTTTTTTCTTTGCCAATGAATGGTAGGAGTCATTCCCACTCAGTGTTTTTTCCTTTCAAAAAATGTGTTAAAACTGAAAACGTATAAATGATGTTTCTAACTTTTATGGAATACATTCTAATTTACTGCAGATTTGGTCTTTAATTTGGCTTGTACAAATGGAGTTTAGTCCCTTAATGGTTTTTTTCCCTTGAAGACGGTTAGTATACTTGGCACAGTGTTTCTCAAAGTGTGCTTCGCGGTTCCTAGGAGCGTCACCAACCTTTGTCAGAGGCGTCACGACGCACTTGAAATATTGATGTGTGTGCCCATTTATGCTTTGAAGTGGTTCATTTATAAGTGAAAATATCTATCAAACTGTTCTGGGAGGCCGCGGATGTACCATGAATTGAGCAAGACGGCCGTAGGAGACAAAAGTTTGAGAACTACTGCTTTGGCAAACAAAGGGACAGACAATTAGTGATAAGTTTGGTAACAATTAGCATAGTTCTCTAGTTTCCTGTATCAGCCATTATAGTTTCCCTTATTTGTCTGCATAAAATATAGTCATCACAGATTGTGAGACAGAATGTTTTGTGGGAACAAGAAAACGATATACACACCGTATTTCTATGCCCTTAATCCAGCGAACATTCCTTAAAAATATCAAAATTTCTCAATTGTGGATTATACACCATTCTTGTATTATTTGCAGCATCTTTTACTGAGAACCTGAAAAAGAGATAAAATATTAGGAAAACCTATTTTATAAAAAATACGTTTTTAAAAATTTATAAATGGTGTGAGTAGATGCGACTGAAAACAAGTAGGGAGATTATAATGTTAAATTTATATTTTAATTTCTTCTTGATGTCAGATTTATTCCAGCAGCTTATCTGTTCTCAAATAATTAATTTTCACTTTAATAACTAATTATCTTTCATTAGACATCTTATATATAAATGTGAAAGTATGTATGTATGTATGCTCTTTATACAAATCTACAGTTTTAGACCGACCGTCGCCAGATTTTGCATATATACCAAACAGGTTCGGAATTGAACCGTAGGCTACTTTAAAAGTTCGTCAGAGCTGGGCAAATGCCCGAAATGGGCGAAAAACTGTCGGGCAACAATGGTTTTGGGGCCTCAACAATTACTTTCCGAACGTTTACTTTGGTTACCGTGGTTTCCAACAATGCGTTTCAGACGTGTATATGTGCCTTTACTATGGTTTGTCGCACCTTTATTTCTGTTATTATAACAGTTTACTCCTTTATAACGGTTTGTCACTTTTCCAATCCTCCCAGTAATTGAAGAAAACCCGGGAAGAGCGCCGGGTATTTCTGCTAGCCTGTATACAGGGTATCCTGTAAGTGCTAATGCGGCCTTTATCTCATCAACCGCCCATAGTATAGGTATAGTTTCAATTTAGAAAATGCTTAAAACGCGTTTGAATAATATTCGCTGGACATGGGACGTCACTAATAGCAGAGAACAACAACTACGGTGACAAAACTGAGAATAAAAATGTTCAACTCCAGCTGCCAGTCGTTAAATAATTATTAAGGTATACATATATAATTTTTTTACGGGGCGGGCAACGTCGCCGGGTATCAGCTAGTTATTCATAAATATGCCAACATACCGATTGATATACAGTTGAATCCCATTATAACGAATTCCAACTGACCGGAGAAATCACTTCGCTACAATGAAATTTCGTTATAAAGGGATTCCAGGTCTTTGCATTTTTCCTATGTAAACTTATCTGGTGGATTAGAATAGTGTTCGTTAAAACGGGATTCAACTGTATTTCTCCGCAATATTTAATACTTTTATTTAATCAAATATTATGAGCTGAATCCTTTCATCATTTACGCAGGGCCGACAATTTATTAAATCCTAATTATATGTGTATTCACATGAAAGAAGCAACTCTTGACTGAATCCCATGTTGCCATTTACCAACTAGAAACAAAATGCTATAATACAAAATAACAAAGTGATACGTACTTTTAGGTGTTCCGCAAAATTTGAGTTTGCTTTGATATGCTTCAAGAGGGAAAAGTTAGCAATCACTGACTCTCTGAATGTTTTTTTTTTCCCGTATAAGCATACAGCACAACCTCTGGATATGGGAACCACATTTTGTCCTCTAACGGAGAGGTACAATATACAGCGAAACCTCGTTTTTGCGACTTTCACATTTGTACGACATTTTTTTATATCTTATCTCTAGAAGTGATACACCGATGGTAATCATTTAGTCACCAATCGTCTCGATTAAGAAAGCTTGATTAACTTCCACAAAATTTATAACGTTTACCGGCTATTATGCATAACTCGGAAACTGATGAATATGAAAAAAAATATGAAAAAAATTGTAACTTTTCTTCTCTTCATTAAACCAATTAATTAATTTTGCTCTCACATGATACACGTACTTGTAACAAAAAATATATAAAATTAAAATAAGTGTAAAAAGAAGAAAACATTCATAAAAAAACACAACATTATCAGTCTTGTAATGTTGGCTTTCTTCACACGTATCCAAATGCGCAAAAAAAACCAACACATTAGTATTCGAATTCACCATCTGGATTCTGTACCGTAGTTATGTTCAGTTGATTTAGTATTGACGATTAATTAATTTACTTAATTGACGATTTATTCTATTTATCTAAACGAGATTAGGATTATACATAATCTTCGTTTTTGTTTCAAAAAATATTGTTTGTAATTGCATTTTTCATTGGGTTGCTGTGTTTTTGAAATATATGACATCCATATTTATTATGGGCAAATTTTTCTCAGCCACCGCGTTGGGCATTTTGCCTGTTGTGGCGTTGTATTTGTATTCGTATTCGAATATGATAAATTCTCGTCTTATGTTAAAAAATTAGAGTTTACCTAATTTTACTGTCAGCTATCGAGCGTGTCCGCTAGCGGGGAGTGAAATACATTAAAGGCCTATTCCACGGAACCGGGAATCAGAAAAGTGTCCGCTAATGGGAGGTGTCCGAGGTGAGGTTCCACTATAATTATTTATGTCAGTAGGTGCTGCCGTCTATTTTTCAAGTAAACAGATTTTTGACGAAATGCGTGCGTCCCGTTGATCATTTGATCATTTCTGTCGCACCACGGTCATTTTCTGCAAAAACTGCGTCCCGTGTTCGACGGTTTTCTTATCCGTCAACCCCTTAATAGAAATGCTGTAAACACTAAGAAATTAATTTTTCCAAAAATATGAATTAATGGCTGTGGTTATTCACATTTTAACAATTACTCTGTGTGGTCTACATATTCACACATCTCTGCACTCCTTTTTTTCACAAGTTCCGAACTAGTCTTTTTTTCCATAAGATGTGTCCTGAAAAAAATAAGAATAGATCTAACATACCTTAATTTAGTATTGTTTTCCTAATGGGGGGAACTCTTTCAATTTTTATCTTGTAAAAAGGTTATTAAACCTCTCTAATTTTACGATGTTCACATAATTAAAGTATTCTTTAAAAAAAAAAAGGGTAAAATAATAGCTTCTAAACAGAAAAACGGGTTTCTTTTTTTTTTAAGGGTTTCAGTAAACCTCTTTTCATTATTATTATTGTTTTCCATGATCGGAACAGAAGTAACATATATCACAAAACACCAATTTCCGCGTTCGAACCAGTTATCACCATTAAAAAAGGAAAAGAGCTTGTAAATTACCTCTTCATTGAGTTGATAGTTACACAACTGTAAAATAAAAACATCTATCGTCACTGGTGTTGTCTGTAGGGCAGTCGTGATCCATACTGACTGAAATAGGAGGAGATTGGATTATTAAAAAAAAAATTGAACTCTAGCTTATATACTAATGGTTGACCGTAACCCGTTGTTCATATTCCGATCGGTTTGTACTACCTGGTATTATGTATGTGTGGGCTCCTGGATTATACGAGAAGAGATGGGGGTTTTTTTTCACTACCAGTTTTTGTAGGTAATTTCTCACGAAAAGTAGCAGTTGTAGATAGATATAGGAAAAAGGAGAAAAAATATCTCATGAGTAGAGAGTCGTGACTATTGAACACTCTGTTTTAATTTTCAAGACTAATACGTACCCCCATTTTTTTTCATTTTTTCTTTTTCATTTCCATTTTGTGTGACTGGTATTCGTTTTCTTGCTGTGTTTTTCGCGTGAAATGTAGCTCAGGAAAACGATGCACTCGTTGTTGTTGTTGTTTTTTTTTTTTTTGTTTTATTTGCATCCACCACCCGTTATTTCTGACCTAGTTGTAATGTTGCAATATATCTGATCAATCTGTCTATCTCATTTTCTTGTACATCTCGAAACATTCGTTTGCACGATTTCATTTCATTTCTATGTGGATTCCGTTTGTAGGAATGAGACGGCAGAAAAAAAAACAATGAACAGATACAGCCCTTTGTAAATTTATTTCTAAAATGCTATTTTGTAAGTTTATTTTTGAGAACACACGACTTAATGATATGCTTTATTTAGAGTTGACGAATAATATACAGGGTATCCAAAAACTAACTGGCCTATTTGAAAAATGAATAAGAACTGGGACGATATAAATGTGCAACGTATGTGGAATTGTGCTTGTAAAAACAGTCAATTTATGAAGAGAAAATTTCAGAATCAACAGTAATTTTTACAACAGATGGCACTGCTGTCTATTACTACTCTGAAGTTAGTTTTCTGTGGTTCCAAACTTTGAAGCGTAAATGCAGGCCAATCCCCCCCGTTAAAAGGTCTCGCTCCAGTGCGCAGCAGGCCTACAGCCAGGGACGCCGGAACATATGTGCTCATGTTGCTAAAGCAACACCAATCACTTGAATGGTGCCCTGCGGTCTTGGTGGCTAGCGGGGCTTTTTCTTTTTTCCAGCATGGCACACCCGCAAGGTAGTCTGCTTATATCCCACAAGGGACAGAGCGGGGGCCATGTTTGGTGTTTGCATTTGAATGGTGTTGCTCAGCAACACACCAATCGTCATTCAAATATAGCTTTCACCCTCAGTTCGGGCGATGTGCGATTTATCTAAAACGGAACATTTTTGTTATTCGGACATTTTGTGACGTATGGTCTTCAAGCATATCCAAGTGAACATTAAGTGTTCATTAATCGAGCAATACCAAACATTTTTGACTTCCTGCGTCCCTGCCTACAACGATACAATTATTCAATCACTACTACTGCTAAACCACAAATGCATTTCGTTCACGTTTCTCTGCGGAATTTCTAACGAATTGGTACATGTTGAGATGTGTGTGTTTAATCACTGCACTTCAATCATAATTAGATAAACTGACGGCAGTACACATAACACAGTCGCCATAGTGGTGGTCGATTAAAGTTGGTTTTCTGTAGTTCCCAACTTCGAGGTGCGAATATGAGCCGATTTCCCCCTTAAAAAGTCTCACCACAGAGAGCAACAGGCCTACAACAATACAATTATTTAATCATTGCACTTTACCCATAGTTAGAAAAAAATTGATGGCAGATGGAAGCACTACACACAATAAGCATTGCACAGAAACAAACTTCACGTCAGGTTCACTGCACATATACACACATTCCAACATGTATCAATTCGATAGAAGTTCCGCATAGGAATGTGGATAAGGTGCATGTGTGGTTTAGTAGTAGTCTACTACTACTACTGCTACTGCCGGTTTCCCAATTGAAAAAGTTTCTCCACGGGAGGAGGCCTACCTTCAACATTTTTTTTTTCACTTTTTTTCATTGTTTATTGTTTTAATTTTTCACATAAATACAAGATGAAACAAAAAAAAAATCAACCAAGGAGGCTGGAGACCCATGCATTGCAAGTTTATAATGAATAATAAGGAACACAGTTGCTTATTAGTGAACAATATCAACAAACAAAAACGGAAAAACGAAATATTAGAAAAACACACACACACAGTTTTATGAAACTGGGGAGGGGGTTTCAAAAAAAAAAATCAAATGTCAAAACAAAACTTTCGCATAATTTGTAGTATTTTTGGCAACAGCAAGGAGTGCAATTATGATTTTCAGATAAGTACAAATAACAAAAATCAATGCAATCGTTGCAATGCGCAAGGTCAAATAGATTCATAATTTAACTGATTGAGGAGCATAAGGCAAATCAAAAAAAACTCTCGATGTCACTGATTGAAAAAAGATATTGCTTCATGTGTCTTTTGATAGGTAATAAATTAGTAAAATTATGGATATCAGGTGGTAAAGAGTTGCAAAATTTCGGGATGAGGTAAGTAAAATGCTTCTTCAGAAGAGTTTTGTGGATAAGTGGTAGAGTATATATTGTTCAATCTATTTGAGAAACGGGAACTGTCCAAAGGTGAAGCAAATTGCAGTTTAAAAATAATTATAGTAGATTCGTAGAAATAAAGCTGATGTTGGGGAAGGATTCCAAGACTGTGCAAAAGTTGTTTTGAAGGAGTCAAATAGTTCACATTATACTTACATATGAAAATTCGAGCATTTACCATCTTCACTCCAAGATATGGAAAACAGATGGAAACAAGCATAACTCTGATGGCGTAAATATACTCGATATGGGTGGTATTAACCAGTAAACAACTGATAGCGGAAACTGTTATACCTTGTAACACTTGAAATAGTTTTGACAGTATTGCTTTCTAGCTGATGTTTTTGGAATGCAAGAGATTAGAAATATACATAACTTTACAACCAAACGGGGTTTCAGCTCTTTGTCTGCGGTATTCACAGAAGTTTGCAAGCAGGTGTATGAAGTAAAAAAATATTGTTCTTGTTTTCGCTGTGTTTCTTCTCAACGTTTCAAGTTTAATGAAGTATATTTAGTGATTATAATCTATGCATTCTCCGGATAAATCGTACCAAGTGCTCAATCACACCAAGCACCATGAAGAAGGTTGTTAATATTGTTCACAAATAATAGAGCATTGTATATACCTTGAAACAAAAATGATCGTGTACCTTGGTGAAGTATGAAACTTGAAATTTTCCTATAGTTTACCTTGGAATACTCAACTTACACTCTAATTTTTATAATACTTGTGTTTTTACTTTTAAATATAATTTATATTTTAAATATTTTAGTTCTATATCTTTTTTTTCTCTATAAAAACTTCAGCTATATATACAGTATCTATTTCTTCCCTTCCATTCCACCTCCGGTTATTTCCTAGTCAAATTTCTTGAGAATAAACATGAAGTTAATAGTGTGGGATGCGTCCAACAAAAAATGTTACCAAATTAATTTTCTTAGAAGGACAGGTGAGAAAATACTTTATTGTTTATCAGTTCTAGATACAAGCAAATGTTGACATCATGGATGTTGCATCTCTAATGAAATCACCTAGTATCAAAGGAACTGACAGAACTAAGCATTTAGAAACATAACTTTCCTTTCTACAAGTATAATAAAGAATATAATTATGTTTTTCATCTACATAAATACGTTTCTACCTCCATTATTGTTACTTTTGTTTATACATTATGTTCTGTAAGTGCTAATGGGGCCTTCACCTCATCAACCATCCGTCGTAGATGTATAGTTTCAATTTAAAAAATGCTTAAAGAGCGTTCAAAAATTACGCTGTACTAGTTTTGAGAGTGAAAATACAGTGAGCAACAAAATTAAAAATCTTAATTTTTATATAGTCCCACCTGTCCTCCAATTTCTAGTTAGAAAGTTGTTTCTCTGTGTCTCACCCGAGGCCAACAAAAAAATTCCATGTTTCTAAGTGCAATATTCGATAAAATATTTTTTAATTCAAAAATAGGAGAGGAGTTGGGGAAAAACAGCATAAATGAGGGAAAGGAACGTTGCCTATTAGTTTATGTTTATGCTGTTTTTCCTTTCTTTCTCGGATTTTGAATTCAAATATCTCAGCGAATATTGCTCTTAGAAACGTGAAATTTTTTTGTTGGACTCATCAGTGAGTGGGTAAAAGTCATGGAAAAATAGCAAAAATTAACGGACAACGTTTCTCCTTCTCATTAAAAGACAGCATAAATTTGAATTCGAATATCTCAGCGAATATTGCACTTGGGAATTTTTTTTTGTTGGCCTCAGGAGAGACAGAACAACAACTGTCTAATTTAAAGTTAAACGACGGGGGACCGTACGAAAATTTAGATTTTTTTTATTTTTACTTTGTTACACATTGTATTTTCACTCTCAAAACTGGTACAGGGTAATTTTTGCACGCCTTTGGAGCATTTTTGAATTGAAACCATGCTTCTACGACGGACGGGTGATGAGGTAAAGGCCACATTAGCACTTACAGGACACCCTGTATATATTAATAATCATATTTTTGTCATTATTTTATATTTCAATATATGATTTGCATTTTTTAAAAAAAATACTTGTTATATTTTTCCTGTAACATGTATTTTTTTTTATCTTTGTAATTTATCCTTGTTTCAAGGTACAAGACCCCCCTTGTTGTACCTTGAAACATTTTTGCTTTTTCAAAAAAATCCATATTTCATGATTATAGTAAGAAGAAAGGTAATTTAAAATTGTTACGACACATTTCATACAATATACAGATTCTAAAAATAAACTTAATGAAACTTTACGGTGAAAATTGACTGAAAAAAAAAAAAGTTTAAAAAATAATGTGCCAAGGTGTCTCATTCTCCCAGGTAAAATGTTGCCATTCGAATGGAAAAAAATTGAGAACTTTAATTACCAAAAAATAAATAAATAGAAGCACTAAAGCTTCAAGATAAGATGTAACATCGGGGTTTTGTTTTTTGTGGATATTCTCAGTATTAAGGACCTACCTTCTTCTCTCTCTCTTATTGTCTCCTTTATCAGATATATATATATTTGTTATAAATGAAACGAAACAAGAAGCGTCTAGTGTTTCTTCATCACTATTGTATAATGACTTCGCCATAAAATTCGAAACTTTAACTCAACCTATTCTTTTCCAGCGCAATTTCATTAGTTCTTTCGCGCAATTTACGTGCAGCTCGTCCACGCTCCGTTGATCCTGACACCACTTAATACACGTTAAAGAAAACATAGAAAACGAACGCACATATATATACATAGATAGATGCTTTAATTGTTTATTCTAGTTCTGCAGCAGCTAAAGGTCAAGACCGAATCCATTCATCAGACCGGACACACAATCGTTACAAAGAGTCTCACTATTGAAGTCTTAAAAGAAATTTTTAGTTCAATGACGGATATACCGAAATGCATTTTACAATGGTAATAATAATAATACTACGTTAGTATTTCCCCGATGGAAGAGGGTCTGCTCGTAAATGCGATTTTCTGCGAGACAATTAGTGAATGTTGGTGGAGAGAAATATTAAGTACGTTGTTAAAGCAAAACGTGTTCACAAAAGGAACTGAAAATAAAGTTCGTTAAAAACACGGTCCAACACATGCATATTGTGTACTTAGTTGCTACGCGCAATTGATTCCATAGAATGTTGTTCTCCGCTCCCTTTATTGTATTGTTCTTTTCTATATCAAAGAGCTTTTTGCTTACGAGGTCTTTTTTTTTACGATTTTTGGGATTATTATTATTTTTTATCTGATTTCTTTTTGGGATTTATGAAAATAATAATAATCACATGATCCGGCTCTCGCTCCTTGGTTTCTTTTGTCACCTTACGATATTATTGCCTAACGAGGGTTATTAGTTTGTGGTTGATTCCGAAACAGCTAGACACACTGATGATTCCAATCCGTGTACCGAGGGGTGAGATTAAAGTCGTCCTTTGTGGTGTGAGAAAGGTGAGAAAAACCGAGCCGCACGGTTTGAGAGGAGGCCTCACACTTACGTTGATAGAAATGAAAAAATATGCATATGTCAAATATATTTTTTTGTAATAAGCATAGTGTCTGAGCCTCAACTGGTTTGATTCTGGAACTTTTATCAATTCTGGAGGGGCGCGGTAGCCCGGTCGATAAGATGCTCGCCTAAAGTACCAAAGGATGTTTAGAGGTGTCGCGAGTTCGATACCCGGTTCGTCCTTGTTAGAAAACTTTCCTAACACAGGGGTACAACAAAAAACGGCGACTTGACCGCAGCAAAAAAAAATTGCTACCGCAGATAGTCCCCCATCGAGGGGTTAGTGCACCAACCTCTCGATGAGAATAAAAAAAACAAGCCTGCAGTTCGGAATCGGCAATAAATTGTAGGTCCCGGTCTAATTAGCCCTCGTGTGCAGAAAATGACCGTGGTGCGACAAAAATGATCAATTCTGGAATTATTTCTCCCATTAATTCTAAATTTTGATAAATTCTACGATTTTTACTTTCATTAATTCTGGGATTTTTCTTTCATTAATTTTAAATTTTCATCAATTCTGCTATTTTCTCTTTCATCAGTTCTGCGATTTTTGTCTCATCTGTTCAAAATTGTTTTATACTGTAGTATAAATTCTGGGTTTTTTTCCCCCATTAAATCTGAATTCTCATTCGTGAGTAGATATTTTTCATCATTCCTGTATATTCTGTGATAATGAATGTCAATTCCTCTCCCTCTACAAAATATATGAAATTGGGGCTAAGCCCCGAAATTATATTCCCACCGTGCCGTGGGCAAGACTATACAGTAAATGAGTCTTCTGCGCATTCTGAGCTGTCTACCACCCATCGGAAAGCTATGAAACTTTGCGAACATGTTGACAAACATCTTAACAACAAAATAGGAAAATAAAACTGAGAGCGAAGTAATTAGTTCCGACTTTGACCATCAGATATGGAGGCTGTGTCTCCCTTTTCATTCATCATAAATAGAATATGTCGTCGAGATTTCACAAGAACATGCTTTACTGGTGAAACTCTATTACGAATACAAAAATTCAGCTGCCTCTGCGGGGAATTGAACCACCGGTTCTTCGCAAGCCAGGCTATTGCACTAGACCAGTGTTTCTCAACCACCGGGCCGCGGCCTGGAACCGGACCTTGACATCAGTCAAACCGAGCCGTGAAAGATTCGTCGTTTCATTTTTTACCCATTCATTTCACATTAATAGTGTGTATGACCGTGTCTTCCACTCACAAAAAGGAAATCAATCGTTCCACGGGCTCCCAAAGGTTGAGAACCACTGCTACTGAACCACGCATGCACGTTCATATTCCTCTGCGGAACTTCTAACGAATTGGTACATGTTGGAATGTGTGATAGGAGTCCGTCACTATGACCACTCGACCACCATAGCGGCAGGTTGAGAACCACTGCATTACACTCCACAACCACTATACTCTAGATGCAACGCGAACAGTTTTCTATATATTATATACGCTGAACGGAACATTGGAGGTCCGTCCATTTGCACGGGCCCGTGCAATGGACAGTCAGACCTAACTCAGCCAATGGCCCATTTATACGTACTAACATTTAGCCACCAGATGACGACGTACAAGGAAATGTGATGTCACTCTGTGATTCATTCAGCGTAAAAGGGCATCGAAGTCTCAATTCTCGTCATTTCTTCATTACAGACGTTCCTTATAATTTTATAATTTAATGAAGAGTAGTTAAAGCTGTAGGCAGCTTTGAACAAGCCAACTTTAATTATAAATACAAAGACAGACTTGTATATATATTGCGATTTTAAAAATAAGAAAATTTATACCCATGACAATAATCGGGTGTATTTTCTGCTGTAAATTTTTGCAATACTTTCAATGTAGACCTTCATCACGATACTTACGTAACACGGAAATTCAAGCATCTGCCATTTACACTTCAAAGTATGGAAGACAGCTGGCAGCACCAATACAATCCGAAAAAAGCATAACTCTGACACCATAATACGTTAGGGCTACGCATTTTACGCACAAATTACGTTCTCCGCGAGGTGCATGTACGGTCAAGTACACTCATGCTCAAGAGTTATACAACAAACTGATAATTCCCCATTGTAACAGTATGATCATCTGAACAGAAATTCCTATTGGCGCCCACATCGACCTTTATGTCTTCACTAGAGGTTCAGAGATGGTAGAGTACTATCAAGATGGCATCCTTGCACCATATGCTCGCACCAGTTGTTTCTGTCACGGAACCTGATGCCATGTTTATGGACGAGAATGCAAAAGTTAACACAGTTTGTGTTGTCGAACATTACGTTCAGTCTGAAAAGCGACTCGAATAGAATAGCCACCCATTTCTTTTGTCTTTAACTCAATAGAGAATATATAAGATATCCATGGAAAGCATTCAACTGCTCTCCGTGGCCCTTCCCAAAGCCTCGGTGAGCTGCAAACAAGTCTTTCTCTTAAATCGACCCTGATACCGCAAAGCACCATTGATAGTCTTATTATTGGTATGGATCGACGTTGTAGAGCAGTGTTTCCCAAAGTGGGCAATATCGCCACCTGGTGGGCGATGAAAAGGTCCAAGGGGAGCGATAGAAGCCACGGGTATAACATAGGATCCTATGGGTTCGCTTGAGCTGGGGGGCCATGAGAGAAAAATTTCTTTAAAGAAGAGGGCGATGGAACAAAAAGTTTGGGAAACTATGTTGTAGAGCATGTGCATCCGGCATCGGAGTTGATCATATCCTATATTTTCGAACGTTCTCCATTGAACTTTTTGTAACTCAATATATATGATTGTTCTTTTCTGCTGCAGTTATACGAGTTTTGTTTTTCCCATTGTTTTTGTAATTTCACGAGAGAGGTGTCCTTTGCTTCTCACCCTTTCATCTGTATTAATTAAAAAAAAATAAAAAATAATAATAATTAGAACATTTGCTTTTATAAACATTTCCGATTTTCTCGCTTGACTTTTGAGCATTAGTGTAATAATAGTATTTTCAATATGATAAGCTCTCTTCAACATTGAGGGATTTACTCAACTCTTCCACAAACTCCCTTCAAATAAATATTGAGAAGATTCCAAATCGATTACATAAATAATACTGATTGACTCCACGTACGAAAGAGGTTCATTGGATACTTTTTGAAAATTTTAATAGCATATTACAATTTTTTTTTTCAGAAGGAAAAAAAAGGGGGGGGGGGAGGTCGATAATTGTTTTTTTTAATCTTTTTCATTTCTCCCCCGGTATTTAAAACAATTAGTTATCTAAGAAAAGGTCAAAGACAAATTCAGCCTTTCTTATTATTAGAACCTGTCTGGCCGGATCTTCCCACGGCATAAAAGGGTGGACAGAAGTAAGGAGAGGGGATATTGAATAATGATTGAAATATTTGTGATCTTTTTTTATTTAACATTATCCTCTACTACCTAGTGGGAAAAAATGTCTTCCCATTCATCGAACTTTCCTCCATTTTTTCTTTCTCTTTTTCTAATCATATGGTCAATATTCAGTGCAGGTGCTCTTTAAAAGAAAATTGAACTAGAAGAGACAAAGATCACGTGTGAAAGTTTGAGCCAGCTATTGTTTGTTTAGCTCCTTGTTCATTAATCTGAACTGATTATTATCATTTATTTTAATCTTATATCTATTCTTAATATCCGAGATACAGTTTTCTCAAGTAATACAATCCCTCGTTAAAATCATACATCTTAGATTTTAATTGGTATTTTTAATTATCTTCGTAAATGTATTTGCGAAACTGAAACTAGAACTGAAATATAAGGTTTACGTAGTAAATAAATCTTATCCTTATTGTGTCGTAATACAGGGCCATCGTAGCACTGCGCCCCCTACAAGCCTGTCAGAATCGATGTTAACTATTAGTTGCAATGTAATGTTACTTGATATGCCCGAAGTGAATACCAAGGGGCCAAAAGGTAAATACCACGGTAAAAAGGCCGCTAAATACTACTCTGACATGACTTGGTGAATTCTCACGAATCAGATTCACCCTGTCTCTGACGTGACGTGAGACTCTGATGATACTCCATTCAGAAGATACGTTACTTCTGACGGAGGAATGAGTTTAGATTCAGTTCAGTTTGGTACGTGTCATATCAAAAGGAGGATTTGATGAATACAATTATATCTGACCGGAATTAAAACATTAATTGTTGTAATTCGTAATAGAACTTTAGAGAATGATTAACGGATCGTCAAAAGCAAGGGTGATGCTTGTCAATGAAAAAAAGATCACACCTACATGGTGTCTGTAATTACAATTGACGTGTTCTGAGCTGTCCATCAGAAGACTATGATACTTTGAGAACATCTTAACGAAGTGAATATGTAAAAAACTAAGGGTATATCAGTTCCGATGTTTACCAATATAGGTGAAATTTCCTTTCCCCTTCTACGCCAAGGGTATTTAACCTTTTGTGATGATGAGGATAACGGAATCTACGGATCCCCAGTGTCAATAAAATGGATGCTACGAATCCCTTAAACATTTTTTCAATCATTATAATTATAAATTATTTCCAATCCAATGCTGGGTGTAGGTATCCTCTAAATAATTCCTTGTTAACTCCAGTCATTTTTCGGACCTCATCTTGTTCGGGGGAGAATTCTTGGACGTTTGAAATTTCTTTTTACCCTAATGTATGATCTATATTTGACGTATCGGAGATAAGTCTGGTAACATTGAGAGAGATGAAAGCCAACGATTGCAACTCAAAATATGAAAATAAGACACCAAACAGCTGTTTCAAAGCTAATGTAGCTCTTTCTTTAGTGGTAGAAAGTATGTTATAGCGTAGACTACTCGCTTGAGCACAATGCGTGGTGGTTGATGGTTATGATGATGGCAGAGGATGGGACTCGTTTTGATAATGATGATGATGATGATAGAATTATGATTGTAGGATGGGGGTGTATTGATGACGGAGAGGAAGGAAATGTGGGAGAAATCGTTAATCGAAGAAAAATAACTTTTAGGAATGTGAAGTGCTTCAAAGAGATCTACGTCAAGAAGGGAAGATCATTCTTTGAATGATTTTGGCAGAATTAACGTCAAAGTGGTGATTTTGTATTAAAAGATTATGTTCTTTTTCGGCAATTGTTCTTGATGTTATGCCGAAACGAAAATTTGGAAAGAAAAGTGATTCGTCTCCTCTAGACAAATCACTTTTCTTTCCAAGTATTCATTTCCGCATAACATCCAGAAAATTCAATTTCTCAAAGTAGTGATTGGTGGTCCAGCAATGTTGTGCTATGCAAGAACGCTTGAGTTCTTGATCTCTTACGTATTGGCCTTGTAACCTTGATAACCTTGTCTTAACCCAACAACAAATTAGAAAAAGGAAGAGGGGGGGGGGAAATAGAAGGAAAAGATAAGAGAAACAGTACAACACAGAGATGAATAGATAAGAGCGTATACCCTTACCCTACGTGTTTTCATTCTCTTTGCATGCATATAGCAGAAAGATACATTACATGTGATTGGGAAAAAAAGGGGAAAAATCACTAACGGGAGTATGGGAAAAACGGGCAGAAGAAAAACCACTTTAGCTCATAAGGTTACAATAAAGCTTGACGATGGTGAGGAGCGAGGAAAGAAAAAAACACAAAGAGCTGCATATTGGATTTATTCCACTGGCGTTTGGACGAAATCTTTCGTTCGTGATCATAAAGCGGTTAAAAATTCAAAATGTTCGTGGTTCACCTGTTATCTAGTCTTCTAACAATGTATCAAACCAACACCATCTGCAGCAGGAGGGCTCTGCGCAAAGCTCGTGACGTCACTGAAGTAGGCCATTTCACCTGTAGCCATTGGATATAGCAGGCCGACGCATGAGATATCTTTACCTTCTTTGCTGTATATCTAATGACTATAGGTGAAATGGTTTACTTCAGTGACGTTACGAGCTTCGCACGTGGAGACCTTCTGCTATAGACGGTGTTAGTCAAGCCCATTTCCATTTCAAACGTTCAATTCTTTCCGCGACATCACATCATTTTGTTTATCCTCTTATCCTTGTGATCTTCTTGTAGTCACCAGCTCTTTCTTGTTGTCTTGCAGTCTCCGAAGCCCTCTTAATTAATGAGGTGAGTAATTTTTTTGGGTGAAAAATTCAGAATCAGAAAAAGTTTCCTCAATGCAGCGTTTCTCAACTTATGTCCCTCGGACTTGAGATGGTCCTCGATGCTGACAAAGGTGTTCCACAGGCAGACTTGATAATTTACTTCCAAATATCAATAGTAAAAAAATTGTTCAATTGGTATAATTGATACTACTAAACCACACATGCACCTCGTGTATATTCCTCTGCGGAACACATTGGTTCATGTTGGAATGTGCATGTACATGTAGTGAACTTTTTTCGTGACGTCTGTTTCTATGCAATGCTTGTTATGGGTAGTGTGTGTGTGTGTGCTGCCATATACCATCAATTTTTGGGGGTAATTGATACTAACAATATATTTATGAGTTCAAATAAAAATTACAGCTTCATACTTGGCGTCACCACATATCATCTAAGAAAATGCGAGAAATTGCGGACCTGACTTTGAGATATCACTAGTTGTAGCCAAAAAACTCAATTTCCGACAAATTTGTTTACTATTGCAAAAATTGCTGAAATAAAGGGCTGCTACAAATCAGAAAAAAAAACCTTTTGTGATGTGACTATACTTGACCATATTTCCATAATATACGGGAAGTTGGAGGTGGTCTTAAATACGGCAAAATACAGGACATCGTCACTTGTCACCAAAAACGTTGCCGTAAGTCGTTAAAATAAACAATTGTTGCTAAAATTGCCAAAAAATTACAAATGCTTAGGAAATGAAGAACTACTGGAAATCACCGTGAGTTGAAATGTAGCCATAATCATCATAACATGATTTATAAGCGATTCAGATTATCTTCATTCACGAGTTTAATATTAAACATTACACATTCAAATAAGCTCCGTTGAAAAAAAAAACGAGACAACTGTATTAAATAGTCGGAACAAGCGAAAAATGTGATCGTTCTGACAGTCCCATAAAATACGGGGCGCCATCAAGTTGTAAGTTTGTGGGTCCGTCGTATTGTTCCAAACACTTTACTGGGCTCAGAAAGGTTGAGGAACACTGCCTTAACATAATGGATACAGATGCTTCCCTTGAGAAAGATTTCACGGTATTTTTAATGACGCAAATACTCTTTTGCCATCTAAAAGTGTTCCATCAGATTTTCCACATTTCTTAGTAAAATGAACAGATGACAAAAGAGGAAATTAATCATTCCCGTTGATCTATCTCATCAAGGGATTCTCTTTAATGACTTCTCAAGAGGCAAAATATCTTGTGGCTATCCATCAGGACATCTAATTCGGATACTAATAAAAAGTGGTTTTGTGTTTTATGGGTGTGTATGTGTCATTTTTTTTATATTACGAAGACAACATCATGGACATAATCCTTCTTGTAATAATAATAGCAGTGTAAAGAATGTAGAATAAACGGCGACGAAATACGACGCGCGTCCTTCCTGGGAATATGACGTTCGTACGCCGCGCCGTACGGGACGTCGCCGTCGCATTACGCATCACTAATTCATCCCGGAACCGACATGAGAAAAAAAAAAATCGTACGATAGATGTTAATGAAAAATTTAAAAGAAGAAAAAGATGTCGGCTGTGTGTGTGTGACGTCAATTCGTATTAATATTTTTCCTAGGCGATCGAAAAATATGATAGTGCGAAAAACGCCCGTCTTTTTATTCTTCAATAAGAAAGAACTACTGAACTAATATTAGAAAAGATTGCGGCTATTTTGAGAAGCCATTTCTCTGCTGCAGATCTTCCGATGAATAGCCGCATTTATTGAGGAAACTCTGTATTGCATTTTTTTCCCCCCTTCTTCATCTTTAATACATAATGATACTTGAGAGTCCGTACCTCGAGATAAATTTAGAGATAAATTTACGGGGCGGTAAAACTCAGTTTGTAACTTAGGCTTCTGTTGCGATTACCCCGAAACTCAAATACAATCTATGTAAAATGATATTGCTGCTATTTAATCGACTATAATTGGTTCATCCAAAGTGGCGGAAAAAAGTTTAAGGACAACCGAAAAATTGCCATATCTCGAAAACCTGTGTATGTATATATATGAGAATTTCAGAGCGATAATTACAAGTTTAACTAAGCACTTTAAAGTGGAAATAACTTTGATGAGTGCTGCACTGTTCTTAAAAAAAATTGTTTAAGTTATAGTAAAGGTCAAAATCTGGCAAAAAGCATAGGAAAACAATTAAAAGTTATAAGCAAAAATTTATGTTTTAATCAAGAAAGGCACCTTTTTTGTTGGCAAACTTCATCATGGGGAATGTCATTCTTAGAAATAAGCCATAAATAACCATTTATATAACCGTTTTCCAAGCTCTTTTGTTGACTGCAATAAGATCATGTTCGTTTTCGTACTGCGTATCATTTCTATACCCTTCATGAGTAGAAACGCAACACAAGTGCTTTCTCGATGACCACCCGAGAGTTTCCACCTGAATTGGCTTCAAACCAATAACCTTTAGGCTTTGAAACATGTGGAGGAGCACCGTCCTGTTGGAACAAAACCGTTTTAAGGTTATGAGGGATACCTCAAAACATAGAAATTCTGCTGAAACTGTCTTTATATGTTTGTTTCTAAAATATGGCTCTGTCATAGCATTGGTCAGTAATATTTAAAATCGAGTCCATCCAAAATGCTTCTCATCAAAGAAAACATCCTCATCCCACTTTATACCAAAGCATGTCTGCCATTCGGCCAATTCACATCGCTTTTATATGTGCTATTTTGTAAGGGAAGTTTGCATATATAACAGACATTGGCTTTTTTTTTTTATCGCATTTGGCATAGTTCTACGTGTGCTAGGCAAGTTGTATTTCTTTTGAATTATACAATATGATTTTGTTTTCAAGTAAAAACTGGGAATAATCGTCTTTGATGAATGGAAACAAAAGAAGCCTTCTTGTTCAAGCTTTTAATCCATAATTCTAGGGCCTATTCATGAAACTTTAAAACCAAGTCTTCAATCTTTAAATTCTTCTCAAAATTTCATGATTAGAGATACCGCGGTATCTCTGAGAGCAAGTATTTTGCCTTTTGAATGTCCAATAAATATATTGTCTTTGGCCATCTTCACACTTTCAGAAAAAAAAATTGATTCCACAGCGCATGGCCAATCAAAACAGTCTCGGCTGTTAGGCCAACATGAGCAAGATGCAAAAATTTATCTTTTCGCGACGTCAGAAAACATGCTTGACCTTATCCTTTTTCCTCCAGGTTCTGGCCGTTACTATAATTTAAACACAGGTTTCTTTTTTCTGGAGCGATGCAGCACTCATTAAAATTGTTTTCACTGGAAAATGTTCAGATGTAATTATCGCTCTAAAATTTTCATACATTTAGATCCACGAGATATGAAGATTTTTTTCGTCGTTGCCCTTAAACTTTCTTCATCACCTTATTTGTTTCAGGTGAATAAAAAAAAATGAAAACTGTAAAAACGTTATTAAATTTCAAAATTCACCGAACACCAACTGAGGTTCATATCA
The DNA here is from genome assembly GCF_987345545.1 of Pholcus phalangioides. Taxonomy (NCBI): domain Eukaryota; kingdom Metazoa; phylum Arthropoda; class Arachnida; order Araneae; family Pholcidae; genus Pholcus; species Pholcus phalangioides. The sequence continues at coordinate 26,958,615 of NW_028301602.1, forward strand.
CCATACAACAATTTACTACCGATAGAATTGATTCGGAAACGAAGGTGCCACATCCATCGCTTATTGCCTCAAGGACGAACTCGTATGTTCTTTTCCCACGATCGAAACAGCGAACCTGACGGAAACCTTGAAGGCGATAGACGAGCATCATACCACGGCGTCACTCGAGCACTGGGGAGCGCTTTTTTCTGACTGACATTAATTGCTTTCAATGATTTTAGAAAATACCGCCAATGACTTGAGAAAAATCAAAGATGAGTAGAAAATACATGTGTGATTGAATATCGACCTCAAGTTTTACATGACGCATCTTAATTAGTACATATGCCTTTTATGCTTTATCAAGGATATACAGGCCTCTCACTCTTTAAAGAGTGCAAAAGCCTCGTATGCGTAAGCATCTAGGAATAAGCGTCTCTTGCATTTCTTGGGGTATGCAACTCGCATCTCTAAAACATTTCTTGGGGGTATACAAGCTTTTCCTACGCATGTCCAGGGACAATCGTCTCCTATCATGTCTTTGGAAAAGAAGACCTCTTTCCCGCTTTTAGTGGTACCCACGTTTTTATCGTGTTTTAAGGGTAGGGTACGCAACGCAAGCTTTTGACACCCTTTCACCCTTTTCCTAGGAGTACACGACTAACTCCATCTCTATCTTTTTTTTAAACAGAGCGAACAACTCCGGTCTATCGCCAGGGCCGTATACTACCAAATGAGTTGTGCCAAAAGTGTGCATGTGTACCTAACAGTTTGCGTACATATCTAGTGTTGTGATTTTTAGTGCTGTCATATGTTTTTCAAATTGCGAGTGATGTGTATTGAATAAATATTTGCACCGTCGTAGTCCTGTTGCTCTCTGTGGTGGGACTTTTTAAAGGGGAGAACAGCTTGCATTCACTCCTTAAAGTTGGGAATCACAGAAAAACAATTTTAGCCGATCACCATTGTGCCGCCGGTGGGATATGAATCCGGATCCTCGTGACTGCACAGCGGCACTCACATCTCTAACGAATTTTTTAGGGATATGCTAACTTCCTACGTGTAGCCAGGAGTAATCATGCTTATTAAAGTCTGTGAATAAGCAAACCTCCTTCACGTTTCTAGTAGTATCCACGTTTTCTACGCATTTGAAGGGTAGGCTACTTGACAGAAATTTCTTACACATTGCTTGGCAGTCTGTCAGCAAGTCCCCTACATACTTTCTTTGAGGGGAGAGGGGGAAGGAGTAAGTACTTTTGAAGCATGAAATGCTGAGAACTACTGTTATGGTCATTAAATCTCTTTTACTGTTGGAAACACCCATGTCAAAACAGTAGTAAGTCACCCTTTAGCCATAGACCCAGACATGTAAGCAGCCCGAAGAGAAAGAAATCACCTTCCCACCACATTAGCAACAGTTGTTAACATGATATAAGACAAAACCGTTATCTTTTACTACGGTTATATAGTACGTAACTAGAAATGTACACAAATTCTACACCATGACTAAAGTTAGAAAATATGGAGGACACTACAGTGCTCGGAAGAAGAAAAGAAAAGAAGCTAAATCTTGATAAGACCACCATCAACTAGCGCCACCTACGCTGGAAGGCATTATAATAAGACGAATCGAGAATAATAAAGGGGGGGGGGAAATGATGATGATAATAATAATAATGAAAAATAAGATAAAATGAAAATAAAAAAGCAGAGAAGAGGGAACGGGTTGTTTCAAGCAACTGCTGGGACAGAAGCTTATTTTGTGTACAGTCACGACTTTTCACAGAGCCTAGATTAGACGCCATGTTGTTTCAGGTTTTCTTTTCTTATTCTTAATTCGCTGCAACTCTCACTCCTCTTCGCCTTCTCCCATCTTATATTCCTTTTTTCTTATACTACCTCCCTTAATAATTTTTCTTTTCTCTTATGTATTATTATTATTATATTCGGCGAAAGATTAACTGTTGGATTCAAATCGTGACGTTTGCTACCGCCGCCCCGTCAGAGATTCGTTCTTTTTCTGCCCAGTGTTGTTTCGTGAAGCCTTCTTAGGCCTAGGCCTGAGCATGTTGTTGTACCAGAAGCAGCCATATAATGAGGAAACAACTAGCTAGGAGAGGTTTAAGGCGTGACTGTCAGTGGATTTTTCAGCCATGTCTAGGGCAGCATATTGTGTTATGGTCTCGTTATCATCACAGGTTGCTGTTGTTGCTCTTTTTCTTATGAGATTGGAGGGTTTTCTTTTTTCTTTGCCATATTTGTTGATGACGTGTTCTGGGTATATGCTACCACTGATTTTTGCAATTTTTCTTTTCGGTATGGGTTTTCTTTTCCCGTATACGGGCAGGAAGAGTTTTGAATCCATGTTTATTCGAGATGCTACTAAGCTGGAGAAGAAGACTTTGAGAAGAGGTTATTAGTTCTTTTGAATAGATTTTTTTTCTTCTTTTGTATCTTTCAGCTGATTGTGTGCATTCAGACGAACTTCTCCATCTTGGAAGAGACCGTGAGAAGACCCATACCTTTTTCCACACAGTAACACTATCTTCTTACTTCCTTATTCGTCACATTTTTGCTGCTGACGCGTAAACTTGGAACTAATGTACTTGCGATCGTTTTCGGCTCATGTTCGTTTCTTTGTTTGAGAATTTGTGGTGGGATGTTCTATTTGTGTTCTATTTTTTATTCTGGTTTTTTTTTTTCTTTCGTATCGGATGACTAGGATGAGATAACACTAGGAGATAGAGACAGATTCAAATGTCCTCGTTTGCTGTGGTAATAATATAACAGGGCTGCCCTTAGCAGACGTGGATCCCCTTCGCACAGTACGAATTTTCCCCCAATTATAATGGAACTTCGGTTAACGAACGGTTCGGCTAACGACCGATTCGCATAACCAGCAAACGTTTTGGAAAAAAAAAATTGATTCGATTAACGAGCGACGATTCGCATTACAAGCAAAAATTTTGCGCTTTGTTTATTTATTGTCACGTTTTCACAACTGAGCTGATGGTTTGTCGCTTTCGACCACACACGTGCTGTGGAATTGTGCGTGATATTCTCCCCTACAGTCTCCAGTCAGCGTGCCTTACTCGAAAAATGAACACCCGTGTACGGGCTTGACTGCTTACGATACCAAACTAGATGTTGCATTGTGACCCATTGTAACCACGCTTATGAGCGCTTGCAGTTTTTTTTTACAAATTACGCTTGTCTAGAAGGTAACTAGACAAACTGATGGGCCTCCATTCACAGCCAGTAAGATCTTACGGAGCGTATCTTTTCTGAGGAAGAGAGAAGTGCCTCACTTCAAATAAGGTTAGAGAGATTTGTAAAATGCTCGAATCTGCGAAAAATTCTGTATAAAAGAACCAATTAAGTAAAGCTGTATCAGTGTGCGAGAAATGAATCTGTCCAAGAAAAATGCAAATTCCCCATTTTTGAGAAATGCTAAAAAGGAGGCAGAAACAAGTGTCATTAGATACGTTCTTTTTCGGAAAAAAAGAATAAGCTTATTATCATGTTTATTGTCATGTCATTATTGAATGAAGCCATTTTTATTAGTCACTTTTACGTGAATGAATAATTGTGGAACGAATTATGCGAATTTCCATTATTTCTAATGGGGAAGTTTGATTCGAACAACGAGCGATTCGTATAACGAGCACGTTGGTGGAACGAATTAAGCTCGCTAATCGAAGTTCTACTGTACATATAAAGCATGGACGGAGATACGGGAAGGGGGGGGGCGTGTGAGGGGCAAAGGGGGAGTCGACTGATCTAATGTATATATATGTATATATGAATTGACATCATCATCATCGTGTCCCCGAGCAATAATGACCATGCCAAAATAATTACCTAATTTTGTAAAAATGGACTAAGTGGCACATTTACAGATCGCTCAAGTGCCCCGTGGTACAATTCCAGAACATTTAAGCGGCCCAGGGCACATTTTCAGATCACTTAAATGACCCGGGACACAGTTCCAAACCACTTAAGTGATCCGTGACACATTTAGAGATCCCTTGAGTGACATGTGACGTAGTTTTAGATCACTTAAGTGGGCCCCAGTGCGGTTCTATCCGCGGCACATTCTCAGATTATTTAAGTGATCCGCGGCATATAATAACGGATCACTTGAGTGATTGCGTGGCAAATTTCCAGATCACTTGGATCCGCGAAACATTTAGAGATCACTAAATTGGTTCTGTAGGGCACTTATCAATGAGGGGGGGGGGGTATCATGGCCCCCACATAGGGGGGGGGGCTGACAGGGCTCTAGTCCTGGGGCCTGGGACGGTTATCATCATATTTTTACTTTTTCATGCTATAAATTAACTGCAGAAGGGGCCCGTTAAAAGTCTGACCGAGGGGCCCGCAAAAGATCCCAGCCTAGGGGCCCCGCTACAGGATGTGGGGGCCATGGGGGGGATGTTACTTCAATTGTGTCCACAAACTATCGAAAGGTTTTTCTCGTTCTTGGCGCACAGAATAAGACGCCATTAAAAATATTTTATATTTTCATAAAGAGTGTTTGATGACGTAAATATTATCCAACACACCCCCCCCCCCACTCCACCCCCCCCCTCCCGTCATCAAAAGTTTCTTCATCAACACGTGCAAACAAAACCAACATTGCCATTCGGAATTATGCCATCCTGGACCATGGTTATGTTGTGTTAATCAAGTAATTGATTGACAGATTATCATATTTGCCAATACGAGCTTGGGATAATACATAAGAACTGTTAAGTATGGTAAATTCTCGGTTAATGGGCGAAAATTCACAAATTAGAGTTTGCCTGATTTTACTGATATCGGGGCTGTCCGCTAATTACGAGGAGTGAAATACATTTAAGCGCTATTCCATGGGACGGATCAGGAAGTATTTTTTAATGGGAGATGTGTGTTAACGGGAAGTGACCGTTAGTGGAGGTGTCACTGTAGTTACAAGCTTTTCTTTCCCGAAAAAATCCGGAAGAAATCATTATTTTGTTGTTATCAGAATCCCCGAGTCCCGATGTGCTCACGTATACGTTAGGCAGCGTGTGCACTGTAATATAACCTACGTATATCTTCAAGTTCTCGCCGATAGATGGCAATGCGACCTCCAAGAAATCCTTGAGAAAGAAATTGATAGTATGGTTTTTTTTTCTTGTAGATTGCTACATCTACAATTTGTGTGTGAGAAGGCATCAAATCGCACCAGGATAGACAATAATAAATACATGAGCTCAACTCATCTACTAAGATCTAAAGTGAGGATTTTTTTAGTTAAAACATTTTTTTCGACACAGGGATAAGAAATACCGTGTATCTGTGTGATGGAAACAATAGTCACTTCTCTACGTCAAGAATAACCAAGAATTTATATAGACAGTTTTGTGAAATTTTTTCACCAGACACACAGGGCCGATTAGCCATTAAGCTAAGTAAGCACGTGCTTATGGCATCAGGAGAGAAGGGGCACCAAAAAAAAAAAAGATCAAATTGTATTGTTTTAATGAACGTCTTTTCCTCCCAGCATCAACCCTCCGATAGAAAAATCCCAAAATTTTAAGAGCACTTGATTGTATAGTTGAAGATCTTTATCAAAAAGTTGACAGAGCACACAACCAAAAGAGTGTAGTGGGTTGTATGCTCCTGGCGCTGGACTCACTTAGGACACTGATTTTACTCTTTTTCTGTTAAAAATTATGGGGGAAGGGGTGCCAAAATACATGCAGGCCCCCAAGCGACAAACTAACTTTTCCGTTTTAGATGCAGCACTGAGGGTAACCAGAGAAACTAAGTTACAAATAATACAAATACAAATACAACGCCACAACAGGCAAAATGCCCAACGAGGTGGCTGAGAAAAAGATGCCCATAAAAATATGGATGTCATATATTTCAAAACTACAGCAACCCAATTAAAAATGCAATTAACACAAATTATAAACAATATATACACATGATAAAATATTATACAATGCCCGTAAAGAATACTTATGGTTGTCTTAATCTAAGTATGGATAGCTTCTCGATTTACCCCAACATGTTATCGTATATCTTTTCAAATGTGTCAATTGTGTTAGAATATACTACCCCCGGTGGTAAGCTGTTCCACTTATTAACAACGCTATTAGAGAAAAATTCCCTGCGACACCATAGCCTTGCATTGTCCCTCACCAATCGATACTGGTGTCCCCTTGTAAAAGCAGTCGATTGGCGGTGTACTAAAAGTTCATGGTCCATCCTATCTATCCCATTGAAAATTTTGAACACTTCGATCATATCTCCTCGACACCTGCGTTCATCCAATGTAAACATATCAAGTTAATTGCAAACAAGAACTCACGTTAATACTCAGTCTTTGGATCGAGATTTCGCTCTATTTCCTTATAGAGAGCCAAGAGCCGTCTCAACAGCATCATCGCCACCCCCACCCACCCACCCACCCAATGGCAGAACAAATTTTTCTGAGCCAACCTACCTACAAAAATCTGTCCACCAATTTGCACACTCGCTCTCTCTTCAAAATTATAACCAGATCAAATTGTCGTTATGCTTATCTTCTGGCACTTGAAGCTACCGAGCCACAGCATTATAGGCCACGGGCAAAATTATTTTTCTGAACCACCCCCACCCCCAAAAAAATACCTTACTCTCGAAAATTGTAAACAGATTTAATTGTCATGAGACCAAGGGCTAATCGGTAAAGGATGGGGGGGGGGGGGGGGCACCAAAATTTCTTGTGTGCTTAGGGCCTTCTTTCATATGAATTAATCCGGTCTCGCAAATACACAAAGTTTCTCCTGTTAATTGAAAAAAAAAAAGACTCTTGGATCCATACTCCTATAGATACATTAAAACAGCACATGGAATGTCAAGAGAAAATCGTCATAGAAGCTTTCAAGAAGTTTCAATGGCGAGAGGTCATCGTCATCTTCACAATGTACTGTATTTGCGGACATTATTTTTTTTTTTTCTCCAACGCTGGACGCTCCCGATGGCTAAAGTTTGCTCGGACAAGGAGTTCACATTATTGATAATAGGATGATAAAAGAAAATATATATATAAGAAAGAAGCCAGTCCATCATTCAGTATTTCATTATTTTCTCATCCTGGACATCTTTGGACGCGGAAGGAAGAGTTTGTTGACTAAGGATCCCGCTGGGAATTTCAGTCTATTCTGTGAGATCAGCCGCTGTCACGTCGACAACCCTGGTTAAAAGGAAAAACATTCTTCTCCAAGTATAACATGTACCATATTTTTAACACATGTTGACCCTTCAAATACTTATGTAGGGAAGAGTTTTCTTCTTCTTCTTCTTCCAAATTCTATTCTTCACAAGATGAATAATGACCCCGACGAAGAATAAGAATGGCTCTCTGATGAAATAGTAGGATATGCCCCCTTTCAAAAAGAATTTTGCGATATTATAAATGGAATTTAAGCGATTTTTTCCACCTCAATACATAACTTCGTACATTTTTTTTTTCCATCGCGTGAAATTTATGAACGTGAAACTCCTGTTTCTCAAAATGTTACTGCAGAGAAGAAGGAAAAAAAAACCTAAAAAATATTTTTAAATTCCAATTATTTTTCCATTTTAATTCGATCTCGAAAACCATTAATAATGGATAAGATCGTACAGATATCTACTGAGATTTGACTCCTTTGCATCAAGTAACATATTTAGAATTCCATAACCGATTATAAAATATTCGACCTCTTTTCAAATTTTGATATTTTGAAATGATTTATTGATTATTTCTGCTGGTTATAAGTTATTTATAAGCTTTCGTGTGAATGTAAATTATTATATTGTTATTTTCAAACAATTTAATAGCTCCAATATCTACCTTAAACAATCTACCTTGAATCTTAAACCTTCACTCGGTGCAATGCCGTTTTAACGAATGGGTCCACCCGGGCCGTGCCTGGGTAAATAATCCATTATCCTGGAACATCAATTATTGATGAATCTCCAAATTTGGACATAATTCACTTACGAACCAAATATCTGACCGTGGGAACCCTTTATTAATATCCAGTAGACTTTGGACTATACGGCCTAATGTGGCTGAATAACAAAAACGCCGGATATAAGCTGGAGTTCTATAAATTCCCACTCTTCCTACTCCACCCATTTTACCATCAAAATCATCCTTTTTTGATACCAAATCGGTTTTTACTGCAAAGATACACCATAATCGCGGCTCCAACCCCTCTACCCGCTAGTGTACGCCTATGGTATTGTACGTTTCAAAACTTTATTACAGAGAAAAGGAAGTCCAAGATACGAAAGAGGGAGTCCACACAATATTGTACACATTTTAACATAAATTTGATAATGTCTAATTGCGGGAAATATAAAATCATGTAAAAAAACTATACAGTATATGAATATGTAAACTTTTAAAATATACAAAATATTGATGTAGACTTAATTTTTACAAAATTATTCAAATTTATTTTCGTGATTACACAAATTAATAGCACTTGAAATGAATTCGCGAGGTAAATTATTCCTCATTTTATCACGAGCAATTATTATTATCTTATCAGGCCGGATAGTGTGGAGTTCTGATAATTACGAGCCGGATAGTCGAGTCTAAAGTATTAATATGTGCTTTGTCCCAAGTTCGGGCTTAGTCAGTTATTCCACAGTATTCTTCAATAGCTAGAACACCAAAGTTATGAATGTTATAAACACTGGTCAATTCTAATACTTTCTGATATTTATAACGACCTTGGTTGTAACACCTCGGCTATAATAACGGTATAATTGGCAGTTTCGACTGATTCGTATAGTGAACAATGTAAACGAATCTTGCTTATAACGCTGATGGAAACGAAACGACTTTGGATATAACGACATGCTCTTCATCACTTTTGCTTCCGTTTGAATGGTGATTTACAAAGTAATTCTTGTGTTAGGGCTTATCACATCGACGGGATGTTTTGTCAATTTAGAAAAAAAAATGGTTAGAAAAATTGACGACGGATGGCAGCACTACAGATAACAAGCATCACACTGAAACAAACCTCAAGTTAGGTTCACAACACGTGCACGCACATTCCGGCATGTTCCAATTCGTTAGAAATTCCGTAGAGGAATGTGTGGTACATGTACGGTTCAGTAGTAGTAGTAGTCACAATGCTGTGATCTTTTCTTTTTAATTCGACAGAAAAAAAACGATATGTCTATATTATTAAAAAATAGTTTTTCTCCAAAATTTCTTTTGCCTTTCTCGTCATATGGTGTTAATCCAACACACAGCTAATATAGCCATGTATCACATATTTAGCGATGAAAAAAATGGATTTGGGGGCCTACCGGACCGTCTTACATCAGCCATGGATCTCCAGCACACTTCACGAATCGGCCGGTCAAAGCCCGAATCATTCCTGCAAATTTGACTTTGGCCAAAACTCTTCAGATTTTCTTTGGCAGTAACATTCACAAATGGGTGAGGCGGCATCTTCGATGTCGTTACAACCGAGAGAGTTTGGCTATACAGTATATTATTTTCGTATTTTAATTAAAAACCAAATTTGAATAAATTTTCAAATTTAACAAAGATATCTTTATCGCGTATCATTCCCAGAGAAACGAGAGGAAAGTTTTATAGGAAATAATTTAAATACCGAATCAAAAAGCCAGAGAATACAGAACTAGCTATAGTAAAAAAAAAAAATTTGTTTCTCAATTTCTTTCTCATGGATTTACAGCTTGGGAACAAGTAAATTTTCCAGCGGTCGACAACCCCCCAAAGAGAGTTTTACGGCCTTACCATACGCAATAAACACTGTACGCAGCTTGAAATAGCAAAGAAATATCTGTATGTATGTATATAGATTTTGTGTAAGGCATCTTAGCTAGCTCCCGCTTGTGAAAAAGTAGACAAGAAATAAGGAGGATCACCCACATTCTAATTAACTTAGACACAAGGATCTCTTGGGCATGGCGCTGCGAGATGGATACTACTTCACATTTTTCGTCGAGATTTTTTTTTTCCTTTCTAATAATGCTGTAAGAGTGCCAGAGAAGGACACCCAGCTGGTTCCAGCAACGCTTCTCATCTCTTGTCGGCTTTTTATTTATTTATTTTTTTGTTAAGGTTAAGGAATGAAATACCGAATCTACACACACACGTAAAGATGATATAATTCACACAAAACCGTAAAAAAACTGAAATTCTTACAAGTAAAATCGAAATACTCCGAACCCCCCTTTCAATGCTAATGGCTGGAAGCCATTAGATCCCTTTAGGGGGGTTTCCTACCTTTTAGCATGGTAAAAAAACTTTCTTACGTAGAAATATTATTGAAAATAATATTTATATTTTTATTTATTTATTTCAAAATTTTACCACTTATACAGGGTCGTTATAATTAAAGTTCCTCAGTACTCTGAGTAGTTTTTCTCAAAAACTGCTTATCCGAATACCGACAAATTTTTAGGATATCTAAATGAGACCATGGGAGAGAGATTTCTGAAATGAGGGTTTTTTGTCAATTTTCAACCACCAGGTGAAAAAGTGGTTCTTTTCTATTGAATTTTCCATTTCCCCATGGTTCATAGAGCGTATATACCAAATTTCAATGCAATACGTCTACAACAATGGGCGCTACATAGGTCTGAGTAGTTTCAATATATGCCTACTGACACTGATCAGACCAATGTAGCACCCGTTAGCACAATTCCATTATGTACACAGGTTTTAACCTGGGATACGCTCATTGGCGAAGATCATAATGACGTCTTTTAAGATCGAGGGAAATTCTAACTCCGAACCTTTCTCGTGACGTACTAGCCGAAGAGCCGAACATTACCGATTCGGAACTATGGCTGTTACGTTTGGCAACTTATCGCCAAACACCAGGATTCATTAAAGATCACGATATAATATTACAAAGATATAAAATTTTATAGCAACAGGATACCCCTAAAATACGGGATGATTGACGTCTTCAAGCTTTCTCAGTGCTGTCTTCATATCAGAGCCTATGATTTCTTGATTTTTTTCTATGGTGGAATTCGCACATGCAGATTATATGTCACTGCGTATTATACTCAAGGAATTACAATGTGTAGAATGACCATGAA